>NC_050189.1:13363942-13366442 GCF_008315115.2 Sander lucioperca
GCAGACTTTGTTTGGGGTTCTTTTCTAGAGCTGCAACGATGAATCGACTAGTTGTCAACTATTAAATGAATCGCCAACTATTTTGATTAATCGATTAATCGGTTTGAGTCATTTTTTTATGAAAAAAAAAGTAAAAATGACAGCTTGTTAGATGTGAGTATGTTTCTAGTTTATTCTCTCCTCTGTGACAGTAAACTGAATATCTTTGAGTTGTGGACAAAACGAGATGTTGGAGGACGTCATTTATAAACACAGACACACAGAGAGAGAGACACACACACACACACACACAGACACATACAGACACACACACACACACACACACACACACACACACAGACACAGAGAGACACACACACACACACACACACACACACACACACACAGACACATACACACACACAGACACATACAGACACACACAGACACACACACACACACACACACACACACACACACACACACATACAGACACACACACAGACACACACACACACACACACACAGACACACACACACACACACACAGACACACACACACACACACACACACACACACACACACACAGACACACACACTCACACACAGACACACACAGACACACACACACACACACAGACACACAGAGAGAGACACACACACACACACAGAGACACATACAGTGTGTGTGTGTGTGTGTGTGTGTGTGTGTGTGTGTCTGGAAACTGAGGCTGAAAGCTGCAAAATAACACCTCTGATCTGCCGAGTTCATCGAAACATTTAGCAGCTGAAGAGAAGTTTCACTTCTGTTTCTGGTGCAGGTTAACCAGACACAGATTCAAGGCCTCGTCCACATGTACACGGGGCATTCACACCAACAAAAAAAAGCGATCCGGCAGGGGGGGGAGTGTCAATGAAACGGCTCGTTTGTGTGACGTCCCCCCAACAAAGCACAAGTAGACTATGGGCCCTATCTCGCACCCGGTGCAGACCGACGCAGTTGTCAATTTCCCATCCAGCGCCCGCGACGTTTAAATAGCAAGCGCACCTGCGCCCATCTGTGCGCCCATGGGCATGCTGGTCTTACAGGGAGGTGTGTTCAGGTGCATTCTGGGCGTGCTGGTCTTACAGGGAGGTGTGTTCAGGTGCATTCTGGGCGTGCTGGTCTTACAGGGAGGTGTGTTCAGGTGCATTCTGGGCGTGCTGGTCTTACAGGGGGGGGTGTTCAGGTGCATTCTGGGCGTATTGCTATCTTGAGGCAGCGGGAAGTGATGGCACCATGATTGACCAACAAAAACCTGGTCTAAAGTCAATAACGCAGCATTTCATTGTTATTTTAACAGCAAATTAGTAAAATGCTCCTAGGCTTATGCACAGCGCGCGCACACTATGCTTGCAAACGCGCCTGGCTTTTAAAGGGAATGGGAGATGATCTCTGATTGGTTGATTGCATGTTACGCCCAAAACACACCTATGAATTAATGAAGACGCTAAGTACAACCCTTTTGAACCATGCGCCCGGCGCACGGACACTTTTTCCCGCCGTCAAACTAGCAAAAGTGGATTTGTACACGCCCTAAACGCACCCGCACCATGCGCTTCACGCGTCAGTGAGTCAGTCAGTCAGTGTGCTTAGATTGTTTAAATAGGGCCCGAAGTGTGATTGTAGCGAGGATCTGTACCAAACAAAGATGTTTTCTTTAGTCTGTACGATACGATTTGTAGGCCGGGACGTCTCTGCAGCACCACGACACTCAGTTTAGAACGGTTTGAAACAGATTTTGCTTTTTAACAAATATTGCGCTGAAACAAAAAACAAATCATAGGTTTTCAGCCAGCCTGTGGACGAAACATCTTAGCCTTAAAGGAACATCCGAGAGAGAGAGAGAGAGAGAGAGAGAGAGAGAGAGAGAGAGAGAGAGAGAGAGAGAGAGAGAGAGAGAGAGCTTATGGGATGTTGGTTCGCCACAAACCGCCAGACGAGTTGATCGCTCCTAACAGGGACGACGGGACGCTGACGGATCAACTCTCTGAGCGCTTTTATTTTGGCAGAAAATCACACGACAAGCATCGGTCTGGAGATGGTGTTCTTCAAACTCACACATGAAGAGAAACGGGGAGACATGCTGCACACACACACACACACACACACACACACGCACGCACACACACACACACACACACACACACACACACACACACACACACATATTTAACCCAAACGCTCAAAAAGTGATCCACGCACACACACAGGCACACGCACACACACACACACACACACACACACACACACACACACACACATATTTAACCCAAACGCTCAAAAAGTGATCCACGCACACACACAGGCACACGCACACAGACACACACACACAAACACATACATGCACACATATACACACACACACACACACGCGCACACACATATTTAACCCAAACACTCAAAAAGTGATCCATGCAGACACACACTCACCTTCAGACACACGTTCTGTATACTTGCCGAGAAAGACAGACAGAGTG
>NC_050189.1:13368942-13371442 GCF_008315115.2 Sander lucioperca
AAAGTTCCCTTGGCCTTTGGAATTAAAATGCCCCACATCATCACATACCCTTCACCATACCCCCACATCATCACATACCCTTCACCATACCCCCACATCATCACATACCCTTCACCATACCTAGAGATTGGCATGGTTTTATGTCGGTTAGCCTAATAGCTGGTTTGATTTGCATTGAGAGATGATCTTATGGAAAGTACCCCATGCCAATCTCTAGGTATGGTGAAGGGTATGTGATGATGTGGGGGGTATGGTGAAGGGTATGTGATGATGTGGGGGTATGGTGAAGGGTATGTGATGATGTGGGGGTATGGTGAAGGGTATGTGATGATGTGGGGGTATGGTGAAGGGTATGTGATGATGTGGGGGTATGGTGAAGGGTATGTGATGATGTGGGGGGTATGGTGAAGGGTATGTGATGATGTGGGGGGTATGGTGAAGGGTATGTGATGATGTGGGGGTAATGGTGAAGGGTATGTGATGATGTGGGGGTATGGTGAAGGGTATGTGATGATGTGGGGAGTATGGTGAAGGGTATGTGATGATGTGGGGGTATGGTGAAGGGTATGTGATGATGTGGGGGGTATGGTGAAGGGTATGTGATGATGTGGGGGTATGGTGAAGGGTATGTGATGATGTGGGGGGTATGGTGAAGGGTATGTGATGATGTGGGGCTATTTTAATTCCAAAGGCCAAGGGAACTTTATCAGGATGCATAGTATCCTGGATCCATGAAATAACTGGCCTTTAAAAATAAAAATCTGCCTCCAGAAAGGCGACAAAAACGTCGTAAAAATTGTCACAAAAAATAATGTTGAAAAAAGCAACAAAATATCCGAAAAAAGCAAGAAAAACATTGAAAACACGACAAAAAAATGGGTCAGTTTTGTCTCCATGATGGCTTCCTGCACCACTGAGACAAAAACTTCGAAAAAACCCTCCAGAAAGGTGACGAAAAAGTCGTAAAAATTGTCACCAAAAAAAGGCAACAAAATATCCGGAAAAAGCATGAAAAACATTGAAAACGTGACAAAAACGTCCAAAAAAGGAAGTCAGTTATGTCTCCGTGACGGCTTCCTGCACCACTGAGCAACTCTCATTAGAAGAAGGATCGGGGCTCCGCCCCCTACGCTGTGTCATGGTTTTATAACAACGTACAGTATCTCACAAAAGTGAGTACACCCCTCACATTTTAGTAAATATTTCATTATATCTTTTAATGGGACAACACTGAAGAAATTACACTTTGCTACAATGTAAAGTATGACGAGTACAGCTTGTATAACAGAGTAAATGTGCTGTCCCCTCAAAATAACCCATCACACAGCCATTAATGTCTAAACCCTTCACCATACCTAGAGACTGGCATGAGGTACTTTCCATAAAATCATCTCTCAATGCAAATCAAACCAGCTATTAGGCTAACTGAAATTAAACCATGCCAATCTCTAGGTATGGTGAAGGGTATGTGATGATGTGGGGGTATTTTAATTCCAAAGGCCAAGGGAACTTTATCAGGATGCATAGTATCCTGGATCCATGAAATAACTGGTCTTGAAAATAAAAATCTGCCTGCCTCTATGGGAATTTAACATAGGGGTGTCCTCACTTTTGTTGCCAGCGGTTTAGACATTAATGTCTGTGTGTTGAGTTATTTTGAGGGGACAGCACATTTACTCTGTTATACAAGCTGTACACTTCATACTTTACATTGTAGCAAAGTGTAACTTCTTCAGTGTTGTCCCATTAAAAGATATAATGAAATATTTACTAAAATGTGAGGGGTGTACTCACTTTTGTGAGATACTGTATATACAGGGGTACGTGTAAACAAAGACTTTTCTGAAAACTGACAGCTGTGTACGATGTTATTTTTGAAAACGGAGAGGTTGACATGTCCGTTTATGAAAATAGCCGGCCACGTGTAAACGTAGCAATAGTGCTCGTGGAAAAAGTATGTGAACCCTTGAGTTAATGACCTCAAAAAAAGCTAATTGGAGTCAGGTTTTAGCCCACCTGGAGTCTCGTTAAGATAATGAGTTTGGAGGTGTGGACTACAGCTACTCTGACTGGTAAAAAAACCCCACTCAAACGTTTGGAGTTTGCGCTGCACAAGAAGAACAGGCTTATGTGAGCCACGCCTTGCCAAAAAAGAGCTTTTCAGACGACCTACGATCAAGAATTGTTGATTTACATAAAGCTGGCGAGGGTTACAAAGTTATTTCAAAGAAATATTTAGAAATTCACCAGTCTACAGTTAAGCAAACATGACATTGAGTAAAACATTTCTGGTTTTAGTTGGGAAGATCCTCACCACTCATGTAATGTTTAACCTGTTTGTAGTAGACAAACTCAAACTTCAGAAATCATTGTTACGACCCTTTTTAAAAGACGAGAATCTTCTGTTGGCAGTTTGGGACTCAATTGATGAGATTTTCCAGACCACAAATATGTAAAACAAAATATGTTTTAGGCTGGATATTGAGGTAAAAACTCAAAC
>NC_050189.1:13376442-13391442 GCF_008315115.2 Sander lucioperca
GGCTCAAGATGCCGAGAAATAGCCTGTACAGCAGGTGGGGCAAAATGTAGCCTCGGCCCTGGAACATGAACGTTTTCAACGTGGTACCCAAAACTGTATTCATTCTTTTCAACCAGAGGATGTCTAGCTCTTCTTCTCACTGTAAAGCAAAGCATTCATTGTGTTTTTATGTTTGTAATCAAACTGCAGTAACATTGATATAATAAAAATTGTGAATTGCATTTTTGTTTCCTTGCTGCAGGTGGTACTGCAAGAACATCACCAGGACAGAAGCCGAGCAGCTGCTGAGGCAGGAGGTAACTACCTGTCGATCTGCTCACGCATCTGTTTACATCTACATACACACAGGGCTATTTGAAAGATATATATATATTTGCTTTGAGTTTGAGGAGCGCTGAAACAATAAGTCGATTGAACTATTTTCGATCATCATTTCAGTAATTCTTTTCAGCTCTCGATGAAGGTCCTGAGGGCCCGAAACGTTATTTGTTTTTGTAAATAAACGGTGACGCCAGAGCAAGAGCAGAGTGCAGGATTTGTTCCTTTGTTTCGAGGGTTGATGTTATTTTCCAGCGCCTGCACAGAAGAATTTTTGTGATGATGATGTCAGAGTTGTTTTCTTCAAAACAGTATTTTTTTTCAGCAAAAATGACTTCTTCAAGCTTCTCAGATGTGATGATTCACTGTTGAATGAGAGCGAGGCTGTTGAGAGCGAATGTTTCCAGCTGTTGAGAGTGAATGTTTCCAGCTGTTGAGAGTGAATGTTTCCATCTGTTGGGAGTGAATGTTCCCGGTTGTTGAGAGTGAATGTTCCCGGTTGTTGAGAGTGAATGTTTCCGGTTGTTGAGAGTGAATGTTTCCATCTGTTGAGAGTGAATGTTCCCGGCCGTTGAGAGTGAATGTTCCCGGTTGTTGAGAGTGAATGTTTCCAGTTGGTGAGAGTGAATGTTTCCATCTGTTGAGAGTGAATGTTTCTGGCCGTTGAGAGTAAACGTTTCCAGCCGTTGAGAGCGAATGTTCCCGGCCGTTGAGAGCGAATGTTCCCGGCCGTTGGGAGCGAATGTTCCCGGCCGTTGGGAGCGAATGTTCCCGGCCGTTGAGAGCGAATGTTCCCGGCCGTTGGGAGCGAATGTTCCCGGCCGTTGAGAGCGAATGTTCCCGGCCGTTGAGAGCGAATGTTCCCGGCCGTTGAGAGCGAATGTTCCCGGCCGTTGGGAGCGAATGTTCCCGGCCGTTGGGAGCGAATGTTCCCGGCCGTTGGGAGCGAATGTTCCCGGCCGTTGGGAGCGAATGTTCCCAGCCGTTGGGAGCGAATGTTTCCAGCTGTTGAGAGTGAATGTTTCCATCTGTTGAGAGTGAATGTTCCCGGCTGTTGAGAGTGAATGTTCCCGGCTGTTGAGAGTGAATGTTTCTGGCCGTTGAGAGTGAATGTTTCCATCTGTTGAGAGTGAATGTTTCTGGCCGTTGAGAGTGAATGTTTCCATCTGTTGAGAGTGAATGTTTCCATCTGTTGAGAGTGAATGTTTACGGCTGTTGAGAGTGAATGTTCCCGGCTGTTGAGAGTAAACGTTTCTGGCTGTTGAGAGTGAATGTTTCCGGCTGTTGAGAGCGAATGTTCCCGGCCGTTGGGAGCGAATGTTCCCGGCCGTTGAGAGCGAATGTTCCCGGCCGTTGGGAGCGAATGTTCCCGGCCGTTGGGAGCGAATGTTCCCGGCCGTTGGGAGCGAATGTTCCCGGCCGTTGAGAGCGAATGTTCCCGGCCGTTGAGAGCGAATGTTCCCGGCCGTTGGGAGCGAATGTTCCCGGCCGTTGGGAGCGAATGTTCCCGGCCGTTGGGAGCGAATGTTCCCGGCCGTTGGGAGCGAATGTTCCCGGCCGTTGGGAGCGAATGTTTCCAGCCGTTGAGAGCGAATGTTTCCAGCTGTTGAGAGTGAATGTTTCCATCTGTTGAGAGTGAATGTTTCTGGCCGTTGAGAGTGAATGTTTCCATCTGTTGGGAGTGAATGTTCCCGGTTGTTGAGAGTGAATGTTCCCGGTTGTTGAGAGTGAATGTTTCCGGTTGTTGAGAGTGAATGTTTCCATCTGTTGAGAGTGAATGTTTCCAGCTGTTGAGAGTGAATGTTTCCATCTGTTGGGAGTGAATGTTCCCATCTGTTGGGAGTGAATGTTCCCGGTTGTTGAGAGTGAATGTTTCCATCTGTTGGGAGCGAATGTTTCCAGCTGTTGAGAGTGAATGTTTCCATCTGTTGGGAGCGAATGTTTCCAGCTGTTGAGAGTGAATGTTTCCATCTGTTGAGAGCGAATGTTTCCAGCTGTTGAGAGTGAATGTTTCCATCTGTTGGGAGTGAATGTTCCCATCTGTTGAGAGTGAATGTTCCCGGTTGTTGAGAGTGAATGTTCCCGGTTGTTGAGAGTGAATGTTTCCGGTTGGTGAGAGTGAATGTTTCCATCTGTTGAGAGTGAATGTTCCTGGCCGTTGAGAGTAAACGTTTCCAGCCGTTGAGAGCGAATGTTCCCGGCTGTTGAGAGCGAATGTTCCCGGCCGTTGAGAGCGAATGTTTCCAGCTGTTGAGAGCGAATTTTTCCAGCCGTTGAGAGTGAATGTTTCCATCTGTTGAGAGTGAATGTTCCCGGCTGTTGAGAGTGAATATTCCCGGCTGTTGAGAGCGAATGTTCCCGGCCGTTGAGAGTAAACGTTTCCAGCCGTTGAGAGCGAATGTTCCCGGCCGTTGGGAGCGAATGTTCCCGGCTGTTGAGAGCGAATGTTCCCGGCCGTTGAGAGTGAATGTTTCCATCTGTTGAGAGCGAATGTTCCCGGCCGTTGAGAGCGAATGTTTCCAGCTGTTGAGAGTGAATGTTTCCATCTGTTGAGAGTGAATGTTCCGGGCCGTTGAGAGTGAATGTTCCCGGCCGTTGAGAGCGAATGTTCCCGGCCGTTGAGAGTAAACGTTTCCAGCTGTTGAGAGTGAATATTTCCGGCTGTTTTTCAGGACAAAGAGGGCGGTTTCATGGTGCGGGAGTCCAGTCAGCAGGGAGTCTACACCGTCTCCCTCTACACCAAAACATTAAGGTGATTGACAGCCTGTAACCTGAACGTTAAAATCATTACACTGGCTGAGAAAAAACATAGAAGAAACTCACATATACAAGAAATCTTCACCTGTAAACTTTTGTTTGTTTTGTTTTTATGTGCAGTTCTAATGGGGATATTCGGCATTACCAGATCAAAATAAGTGACACCGGAGGGTTTTTCTTGGCGGAGAAACACACCTTCAGCTCCATACCTGACGTCATACACTACCACGAACACAACGCAGCAGGTTCATACTCTCACTCTCTTTGTGTACGCTACAGTCACAGATACAGCTACAGAGACATTAACACTTCACGTGGTGTGTGTGTGTGTGTGTGTGTAGGTCTAGTGACCAGGCTGCGATATGCGGTGGGGCCAATGGGAAGGTGTGTACCTGCCACATCAGGATTCAGCTCAGGTAAATAGTAATAATAAACAGACGCTTATTTGCAACATTTGTATCTACTATAATGTATTTGTAGCAGATATAAGTGTTTATAATTGAATTTGTCAACACGTATAACTCCTACTCACAGATGGAGGCTGCCATGTTAAGAAATAATGAATGGCAATGTTTATATATATATATATATATATATATATATATATATATATATATATATATATATATATATATATCCTGTACACAGTGTGCGTACATTTTTAAATTGAAAAATGTAACATTTTCTTGGGTGAGGACTCCTGTACTTAAGTCCAGTGTTTTCAGACTAAGTCAAGACTTAGGTGCGCGTATTTGGCGGGGGGTTTAGGTGCCGTTCCTCAAGAAAATGGGTCATTTTGGGTCTCTGTGGTCATTTGGCGTGTCTTTGTAGTCGGTTTGTGTCTCTTTGTGGTAGTTTTGCGTCTGTTTTTAACATTATTTTGGACCGTTAATTTTACCGTATGTGTCTACAACATTATGAAAAGCTGGAGCAGATCATCAATAAATTACACTCAAAGAGCTTCAAGACAAAACGTAAAGCTAAAGAAGTCCAAACTACAATCATTAGACCTGAGAAAAGTCTTTTAGTTTCATTCACTCGGCTTAGGTGTAGGGCTGAACGATTTTGGGAAAAAATCGAATTGCGATTTTCCTGCCAGATATTGCGATTACGATTTGATTTGCGGTTATTTTTTTTGCACCTTCTAGGATCATGCTAAATAAAGTAATACAAAATAAATGAAAGATCCACTGAAAATACGACATTTCTGTAGTATGTAACATCATTCCAGCATTTATCTCATGAAATATATATTAATATATAATATAATAATGAAAAGAGGAATAAAAAATGTTAAATCCAGTGTTTGATCGCCAAACATTCAACTAAACATTTCACATTCGATTAATGGCGGTCTTCACGATTAGCTAAGCGCATTCTTTTTAAATCGCGATTTCGATTTGGAAAACGATTAATCGTTCAGCCCTACTTAGGTGCTGCCCAAATCAGCTCGGGTGCTGCACCTAAACCTTACAACGGCAGGAAAAGGGAAAGAAGGGAAACAATGCAACCATCACAAAGAGGCTTTGAGATGGTATTCATTGACCTAACTTTCTCTGTCTTCCTTGTTCTCCGTCTCATCCTCTTTTCTGTCCATTCTCCCGCCTCTCTTACCTTCCTCCTCTCCCTGGTTTTCCTCCGTCCAGAGAAGTGGGAGATCAACCCCAGTGAGCTGACGTTCATGAAGGAGCTGGGCAGCGGCCAGTTCGGTCTGGTGAGGCTCGGCAAGTGGAGGGCTCAGCACCGAGTGGCCATCAAGGCCATCAGAGAGGGAGCCATGTACGAGGAGGACTTCATCGAGGAGGCTAAAGTCATGATGTGAGGAGGGAGGGGAAATCATAATCACCATTATTTGGGTCAATATTAAAAATGCTGTGCCACCCTAAACTAGTCCAGCTGTATGGCGTTTGCCTGCAGCAGCGCCCCCTGCTGATCGTTCCTTATTGCCAGAAACAGGAAGTGAAACTGTGTGTGTGTGTGTGTGTGTGTGTGTGTGTGTCTCTCTGTTTCTGTGTCTGTGTGTATATGTACATGTATGTGTGTGTCTGTGTGCGGGTGTCTGTGTGTGTGTGTGTGTGTGTGTGTATATATATGTGTGTGTGTGTGTGTGTTTGTGTGTGCGTGTGCGTGTGCCTGTGTGTGTGTGTGTGTGTGTATATGTGTGTGTGTGTGTGTGTGTGTGTGTGTGTGTGTGTGTGTGTGTGTGTGTGTGTGTGTGTATGTATGTGTGTGTCTGTGTGTGCGTGCATGCATGTGCGTGTGTCTGGGTGTCTGGGTGTGTGTGTTGTCTCTGTGTGTGTGTCTGTGTGTGTGTTGTCTCTGTCTGTGTGTGTGTGTGTGTGTGTCTGTGTGTGTGTCTCTGTGTGTCTCTGTGTGTGTGTGTGTGTGTGTGTGTGTGTGTGTGTGTGTGTGCGTGCGGGTGTCTGTGTGTGTGTGTATATATGTGTATGTATATATGTGTGTTTGTGTGTGCGTTTGCCTGTGTGTGTGTCTGTTTCTGTGTGTTTGTCTGTGTGTATATGTGTGTGTGTATGTGTGTGTGTGTGTGTGTGTGTGTATGTGTGTCTGTGTGTGTGTGTGTGTCTGTTTCTGTGTGTGTGTCTGTGTGTATATGTGTGTGTGTGTGTGTGTGTATGTATGTGTGTCTGTGTGTGTGTGTGTATGTGTGTGTGTGTGTGTGTGTGTGTGTGTGTGTGTGTGTGTGTGTGTGTGTGTGTGTGTGTGTGTGTGTGTGTGTGTGTGTGTGTGTGTGTGTGTGTGTGTGTGTGTGTGTCTCTGTGTATGTGTGTGTGTGTGTGTGTGTGTGTGTGTGTGTGTGTATCTGTGTGTGTGTGTGTGTGTGTGTGTGTGTGTGTGTGTGTGTGTCTCTGTGTATGTGTGTGTGTGTGTGTGTGTGTGTGTGTGTGTGTGTGTGTGTGTGTGTGTGTGTGTGTGTGTCTCTGTGTATGTGTGTGTGTGTGTGTGTGTGTGTGTGTGTGTGTGTGTGTCTCTGTGTATGTGTGTGTGTGTGTGTGTGTGTGTGTGTGTGTGTGTGTGTGTGTGTGTGTGTGTGTGTCTCTGTGTATGTGTGTGTGTGTGTGTGTGTGTGTGTGTATCTCCCAGGAGGCTGTGCCACCCTAAACTAGTGCAGCTGTACGGCGTTTGCCTGCAGCAGCGCCCCCTGCTGATCGTGGCCGAGTTCATGGAGAACGGCTGCCTGCTGAACTTCCTGCGGCAGCGGAGCCGCGCCCTGAGGGACGCCTGGCTGCTGTCCATGTGCCAGGACGTCTGCGAGGGGATGGAGTACCTGGAGAGACAGAGCTTCATCCACAGAGATCTGGTGAGCCATGTAACCAGTGTTCAAAATTAACAAAATTAACTTTTTTGTCTCCCAGCCAAATGGCTAGTGATTGTTCAAATTTTACCAGCCACTCAATAGATTACCGTTATTTTTTTTGGCTGGTTAGTGAATTAAATCTACCAGCCACTTGCATATTTTACCAGCATTTGGCTGGTAGATGGTGCTAATTTTGAACCCTGCATGTAACCCAAATTTCTTTTTCGCTTTTTAAAACATGGTTAGTGTCTTGTTTGATGCTGTTTTCAAAGCTTTATTCTGTTGTTTTCTAGGCTTTCAATACCTGTAGTCGCTCTTTTCAATGTTTTTTGGCACTTTTGTCATTTTAATCAACATTCTTTGACGTTTTTTAATTGCGAAGAGCGCTGCGTTCAACCATCCATGTTATTTTTTGGGGCAATTTTGTTGAAAGAAACCCACATTTCTGATATAGAAAACTTTGAAAAGGGGTCAGACTTGACTCGAGGACAACAGGAGAGTTAAAGCTACATGTTTAAGGTATTTGCATATAACTGATCCCCGTGTTTTTCACATCCAAATGTTCAGAACAAACTAGAGATGTTCCGATAACGATACCAGTATCGGTATCGTCTCCAATACTGCCTAAAACGCTGGTATCGGTATCGGGAAGTACTGGAGTTAATGCACCGATCTGATACCACGTAATAAAGCCCTAAAGAAAATCTACATTAAAGTAGTTTATTTATGTTCTTTTTCCGTTATAACTGACTGTCAAACTGCAGAATAAAAGAAAGTTCTGTGGCATTCATGTTTCACAAAGAGTTTAACCTGAGCCAGACCAACAACAAAGATAGAAATAATATCACATCCATACAGAGATAGTAGTATACAGCTGTTATACATCATATCATCCATACACAGATAGTAGTATACAGCTGTTATACATCATATCATCATACAGAGATAGTAGTATACAGCTGTTATACATCATATCATCCATACAGAGATAGTAGTATACAGCTGTTATACATCATATCATCCATACAGAGATAGTAGTATACAGCTGTTATACATCATATCATCTATACAGGGATAGTAGTATACAGCTGTTATACATCATATCATCCATACAGAGATAGTAGTATACAGCTGTTATACATCATATCATCTATACAGGGATAGTAGTATACAGCTGTTATACATCATATCATCCATACAGAGATAGTAGTATACAGCTGTTATACATCATATCATCTATACAGGGATAGTAGTATACTGTTGTTAAAACATAATAAAATATATGACACACTGGTATCGGCCAATACGCAAGTTCAGGTATCAGAATCGGTATCGGGAAGCAAAAAAATGGTATCGGACCATCTCTAGAACAAACTCAGCTTTCCGTATAGTGACGCACACAATTTTTCTAGAGCTACGTGTAAAGAGATAATTTGGTCGCTAAAGCTGAAACGTTGATGTTGGCTTTTTGAAATTCCTCAAAATTGTTGTCTTCCCGTCGACCGGGCAACTTTTTGTTTTTCTGGGTCAAAATTTAAACTTTTTTTTCCAACGTTTTGGACGTCTTTTTCGACACTTTTGATACTTTCCCACTGATATTTTTGTCACTTTTTTCAACGTTTTTTTCTGCACCTTTTGACGTTTTTGTGTGTGTATTTTCCCATGTATTTGTCACTTTTTTCAATGTTCTTGCTATGATCGTGCTATGAAATTGAATACAACCTGTGAAGAGCGTTGTATGGAACCATTCACGTTATTTCTTTTGAAAATTTGGTTGAAAGAAATCCCAAATTTCTGATGTAGAAACGTTTTGAAAATGGGTCAAATTTGACCCGATGACAACAGGAGAGTTATAGAGAAAACACACCAGCCCGGTAATCGGGCGTCGGGCCGTCTGGCGAGGTCGGTGACTCGAGTCTGTTCGGTGTGTCGGTGTGTCCCCGTCGGCCGTCCGAGGAGCCGTCGGCCTTCATTTGGGCCGACCTGACATGTTCAATCAGAGACAGGGCAGTCGGGACTCACCCGGAAATGGGGAGCGGATGAGCCTCTCAAAATCTGACGAAGATCTTTTAAACTGACCTTTGTTGATCTGAAATGAAGACAGATTCAGCAACTGCACGGCCTATTTCTCTCTTAAAATGTTTTCAGAAACACGTTCCGGTGAACTATTTTAGTACAATATGACATCGTATTCTGAACGAGACGCCATGACAGTCTGGCTGTGAATTTCCGGAGAAAAAAGACCCACGTGACGCGTTCGTCCAATCAGCTGCTGGTTCTCATTTTCTGGGAAATAATCTGTTAATGGGAAACAATACAGAGCAGCGCCGCCTGCTGCTATGGAGACGTATTACGTTTCGCGCACGTACAGAGCGTACGCTCAAGTCGGCGTCTCCTCAGTGTGTTCTGAGGCACTTTTTGGACCTCGGGGACCCGACTGATCAGTCCGACTGGCTTTACTGCCGACGGTCGGCCGTCTGGTTGGTGTGTCAGGGCCCTTAAACTACGATGCGTTGTACGAATTGTTTCGGTGCTTGAAAATGAGTTTACCAAAAGTCTTGAAGATGTTTCGTGCTTCTTGCGTTCGGCGCGCGTGGTCGCCCGCGACCCGCCTGGTTGTACTGATTGCGGTCAGAGCGGCTCAAGGGAACGGACTTCTTCTCTAGCCAATCATTGCAACGCGGTCTATGCATCTACTTTTGTAATTTCGCTTTCTGAGTAGGGGTTGTGTCAAACTCACTGTGTAAACACTCGGCTACGGGTTAAAGTCCTGCAGTAGATCTGGCTAAATGTCCGATGTTTGTGGTTATTTTTGTCTCAGGCAGCCAGGAACTGTCTGGTCAACGATCACAACGTGGTGAAGGTCTGCGACTTTGGGATGACCAGGTACGGCTGCCCTTTTATTTTCCACATTTGGATGTACAGTATCTCACAAAAGTGAGTACACCCCTCACATTTTAGTAAATATTTCATTATATCTTTTAATGTGACAACACTGAAGAAATTACACTTTGCTACAATGTAAAGTATTAAGTGTACAGCTTGTATAACAGAGTAAATGTGCTGTCCCCTCAAAATAACCCATCACACAGCCATTAAAGTGCCCATATTATGAAAAAAATCACTTTTTCTGGGATTTGGGGTGTTATGTTGTGTCTCTGGTGCTTCCACACACATACAGACTTTGAAAAAAATCCATCCATGCTGTTTAGAGTGAGATACGGTTTCTGAATGTGTCCTGCCTTCAGTCTCTGGGTGAGCTGGTCAAAATCGGCACGGCTTGTGACGTCACAAGCCGAAACGAGCAGGCTAACCGCAACCATTAGCTCGTTAGCATGCTAACGCTAATGCTAACGCTAGCATGCTACCTCGTTCTCAATAGCAAAGCACTGCTACAACACACACAAGTTCACCATAATCTACAAAAGAACTACTTCCATGTGCGCCCTCATTTAGAAGTCTCCCAGCTAATCCTGACTTGTAACTGACCGAAGTTGTAGAAACAGCCTTTCTTTTACTGTCTATGGAGCTAGCTAGCTGACATGATCTACATCTGAGCTACTGCACATGTGCAGTGCAATCAAAGATAGTACAGAAGAAGAAGAAGAAAAGAGGTCTCACTCTGTAGCTAAAACAGAGACCAGCTGAAAAGAGGATCTGCAGCAGTGAGAGAGAGCGGTGCAGTACAACAAAAATATGGTGTTTTTTGAAAATTAAACCATGTAAACCTATTCTGGTACAACCTTAAAATACAATTATGAACCTGAAAATGAGCATAATATGGCTGCTTTAATGTCTAAACCGCTGGCAACAAAAGTGAGTACACCCCTATGTTAAATTCCCATAGAGGAAGGCAGATTTTTATTTTGAAAGGCCAGTTATTTCATGGATCCAGGATACTATGCATCCTGATAAAGTTCCCTTGGCCTTTGGAATTAAAATAGCCCCACATCATCACATACCCTTCACCATACCCCCACATCATCACATCCCCTTCACCATACCTAGAGATTGGCATGGTTTTATGTCGGTTAGCCTAATAGCTGGTTTGATTTGCATTGAGAGATGATTTTATGGAAAGTACCTCATGCCAGTCTCTAGGTATGGTGAAGGGTTTAGACATTAATGGCTGTGTGATGGGTTATTTTGAGGGGACAGCACATTTACTCTGTTATACAAGCTGTACTCGTCATACTTTACATTGTAGCAAAGTGTAATTTCTTCAGTGTTGTCCCATTAAAAGATATAATGAAATATTTACTAAAATGTGAGGGGTGTACTCACTTTTGTGAGATACTGTACGTTGTTATAAAACCATGACACAGCGTAGGGGGCGGAGCCCCGATCCTTCTTCTAATGAGAGTTGCTCAGTGGTGCAGGAAGCCGTCACGGAGACATAACTGACTTCCTTTTTTGGACGTTTTTGTCGTGTGTTCAATGGTTTTCTTGCTTTTTTCGTCAACTTTTTTTTGGGACAATTTTTACCACTTTTTTGTCGCCTTTCCCAAGTTTTTGTCTCAGTGGTGCAGGAAGCCATCACGGAGACATAACTGACTTCCTTTTTTGGACGTTTATGTCGTGTGTTCAATGTTTTTCATGCTTTTTCCGGATATTTTGTTGCCTTTTTTTGGTGACAATTTTTACGACGTTTTCGTCACCTTTCTGGAGGGTTTTTTCAACGTTTTTGGCGCAGTGGCGCAGGAAGCCATCATGGAGACAAAACTGACCCCCTTTTTTGTCGTGTTTTCAATGTTTTTCTTGCTTTTTTCGGATATTTTGTTGCTTTTTTCGGCATTATTTTTTGTGACAATTTTTACGACGTTTTTGTCGCCTTTCTGGAGTTTTTCTTTTCACCTTTTTTGAGGGTTTTTTCTCTGAAGTTTTTGTCTCTTTGGCGCATGAAGCCATCACGGAGACAAAACTGATCCCCTTTTTTGGACGTTTTCAATGTTTTTCTTGCTTTTTTTAGGTATAGTTCCTTTAATTCAAGGTTTTTGTTGCTATTTTTGAGATATTTCGCGGGTTTTTTTACGTTTTTGTTGCATGAAGCCATCACGGAGACATAAATGACCCCTTTTTTGGACGTTTTTGTCACGTTTTCAATGTTTCAATGTTCAATGTTGCTTTTTTTCAATGTTTTTTCGCGCTTTTTTCAACGTTTTTGAAGAGCTCAAACGTATCCACTGATTGACCGACGTCTCTTTGGCCAGAGGGCCTCATGTGAAGGGTACGGAAGTTGCAATTCCTCCGTTTTGGCCGCAGCGTTCAATGTGCTTCCTGGTGGCCTGGTGGTACCGCTCTTCACCAGGGAGGGAATAAGCTTTTTCCCACAAAATGTTGGAACTAATCCTGTAAAGAATTGTAAAGGGTGTATTGTGTGTCTCTCATCCTGTGTGCAGGTATGTTCTAGACAACCAGTACACCAGCTCTAGTGGAACCAAGTTCCCCGTGAAGTGGTCTCCGCCTGAAGTTCTCCACTACAGTAAATACAGCAGCAAGTCTGACGTCTGGTCCTTCGGTAAAGAACCGCAAAGTCCTTATATATGATTATTATTATTATTATGATTATTATTATTATTATTATTATTATTATTAATAATAAGCTCTTATTAATCCTCAGAGTCCAGGCCCCTCTCCGTTATACGCCCTGAGAATGAATGAACTATAAAATCTAATGATTGTTGTTGGACTTCTTTATCAAGTTAGAGGTGTTATTAATGTGTGTGTGTGTGTGTGTGTGTGTGTATCTGTGTGTGTGTGTCTGTCTATCTGTGTGTGTGTGTGTGTGTGTGTGTGTGTGTGTGTGTGTGTGTGTGTGTATCTGTGTGTGTGTCTGTCTATCTGTGTGTGTGTGTGTGTGCGTGCGTGCGTGCGTGCGTGCGTGTGTGTGTGTGTGTGTGTCTGTTTGTGTGTGTGTGTGTGTGTGTGTGTGTGTGTGTGTGTGCGTGTGTGTGTGTGTGCGTGTGTGTTACTCTGTGTGTGCAGGTGTGGTGATGTGGGAGATCTACTCGGAGGGTCGGACTCCGTTTGAGACTCACTCCAACTTGGACGTTGTGAATGACATCACCAGAGGAGTCCGGCTGTACCGGCCGCACCGAGCCTCGCAGCCGCTCTACGCCATCATGTACCGCTGCTGGCACGAGGTACTCCACCGCTACCGCTGGCTCTCAGAAAAATACACTTTCTGATTCAAATCCATATTCATTCGAATGATCCGATATCCATTCATAAAATTCACGAGATCGAACTTTCGAGGGACTCCGTTTTAAAGCTAGACTGAAGATCATAGATAGATATTTATTGTCATTTAAAAAGCTTGTATTTACCTTCACGAAAGTCCTCGTTTTGCCGCTGAAAGGCTCAGATTAATATTCTAAGTGTCTGATAACATTATAGAAAGGATCCCTACAGAGACAGACCTTTAAAACCTCTTTGAGACCTTTCTGTTTAACCAGAAACAGCTCTGAAGTCGCTAGCGCTAAACTAACCAGACTCCATTTAAAAAAGCAATACTTTTAGCGTATATAGAGCCAACATATTTTCACATGTAAATCGGTAAACTATGTGTTTATTTCAACCATAACTAGAGTTGTGATGGTTGGAAAAGTGGAAAGACGACCCAAAACGGCTTTTCATAGTTTTATTTTGTTTCTGTCGACTTTGAATGAAGTGTATTTTACGATGCTAAAATTACTGTTTTTTTACATGGAGTCTGGTGGGTTTAGCGAGCGCAATTTCACAGATGTTTTTATGTTTAAAAAAAGGATCTTACTCTTTAACAGAAAGGTCGACCTCCTCAGAAATCCTTTAGTGGATTACTACCCCCCAAATAATGAAAACTGGGCTTTTTCCAAAGTTTTTGTCGCTCTTTTGGATGTTTTTTGTGTGTTTTTGTCCCTTTTTTTGACATTCTTTCCGACATTTGTCGCCTTTTCCCGGGTTTTTTTTTCGAATGTTTTTCCGAAGTTTTTAACGCTCCTTTCAACGTTTTTGTCTCGTTCACGTTTTTAAAAAGTTTTTGTCTCTTTTTTTGACAATATGTTTTGTCTTTGGTCTATCTCTGAAGGAATCCTTGAAGAAATGAATATTCTAAGTGTCTGACAACATTATGGAAAGGATTTCTAAGGAGGTTGACCTTTCTGTTAAAGAGTAAGATCCTTTCTTTAAACATAAAATCATCTGCGAAATTGCGCTCGCTAAACCCACCAGACTCCATGTAAATAAACAGTAATTTTAACATCGTAAAACGCACTTCATTCAAAGTCGACAGAAACAAAATAAAATGAACGAAAAGCCATTTTGGGTCGTCTTTCCACTTTTCCAACCATCATTACTCTAGTTTTGGTTGAAATAAACACATATTTTACCCATTTACATGTGAAAATACGTTGGCTCTCTACACGCTAAAAGTACTGTTTTTTAAATGGAGTCTGGTGGGTTTAGAGCTAGCGACTTCAGAGCTGTTTCTGGTTAAACAGAAAGATCTCAAAGAGGTTTTAAAGGTCTATCTCCTTAGAAATCCTTTCCATAATGTTGTCAGACACTTAGAATAATAATCTGAGTCTGTCAGCGGCAAAACGAGCATTTTAGTGAAGGTAAATACAAGCTGAACAATAATCCTGTTAACCTACCTCGTAGCTTGTTTCTCTGCCGACTGCAGCGATCTCTCTTAACACTCGTGTTGTCTTCCCGTCGGTGCAACTTTGTGTTTTTCTGGGTCGAAAGTTCAACATTTTGTTGTTCTTTTTCTCGATGTTTTTGAAGAATTTATTCCAAATTTGTTGTCACTTTTTGGGCGTTTTTTTTTTTATTATGTCTTTGTCAATTTTTTAACAAATTTTTGTCACCTTTGGCGATGTTTTTGATGTTTCTTCGTCACTTTTTCCAACTTTCTTTTGTCATAGTTCTGATATAGAAACGTTTTTGTGGGACAACAGGAGATTTAATACTGGACCGATGTCAAAGACTGTTGTTCCCGTCAGTCACTTAGACACAAAAACGTACGAAAATAGAGTCCAGCTTGACAAAAAAAAATTTTTTTTCCTACTTTTGCAATAATTTCTGAAGCTTTCAGCCACATCTAAAGATTTATTTTTAAAGTTTTGATGATCACACCTCCTTATTAACCACTGCATCGTCTTCCTCCTCTTCTTCCTCTTCTTCCTCCCCTTCACCTTAAACCCTTCTCTTCGTCTTCTTCGTCTCCCTCTCTCTTCTTTTCCTCGGGCGGAGTAGAAACCTCAGGGACGACCGTCTTTCTCAGAGCTTCTGGAGGAAATCAGAAAACTGGCAGAAAATCCGGATTAACACACACACACACACACACACACACACACACACACGTATTATATTGCTGATTGTCAAACTGTTATGTTGTTGTTCTGTTATCATGAATGTAAACAGACTGTATGCTGACGTTGTAAATAACTATTTTTTTTATTAAAACCTTTTTTCACAGATGCTTTAGTGTCAAACTCATTTTCACTCAACAGTACAATCACATCAGGGGCCAGACATGCTTTTATATTTATATTTATATATATATAAAAATATATATATTAGGGCTGTCAATCGATTAAAAAAATTAATCTAATTAATTACATTCTCTG
>NC_050189.1:13396442-13398942 GCF_008315115.2 Sander lucioperca
AAAAAATTGTCACTTCTTGCCAACGTTTTTGTGCTTTTTTTCTGACAATATTGTCGCTTTTTTTCCACATTGTTGTCGCACTTTTACAAAAAAAATTGGCTTTTTCCCTGATGTTTTTGTTGCTTTTTACCAACTTTTTTGTTGCTTTTTACCAACTTTTTTAACTTTTTAGTTGCTTTTTACCAACTTTTTAACTTTTTAGTTGCTTTTTACCAACGTTTTAGTTGCTTTTTACCAACTTTTTAACTTTTTAGTTGCTTTTTACCAACTTTTTAGTTGCTTTTTACCAACGTTTTAGTTGCTTTTTACCAACTTTTTAACTTTTTAGTTGCTTTTTACCAACGTTTTAGTTGCTTTTTACCAACTTTTTAACTTTTTAGTTGGTTTTTACCAACGTTTTAGTTGCTTTTTACCAACTTTCTAGTTGCTTTTTACCAACTTTTTAACTTTTTAGTTGCTTTTTACCAACGTTTTAGTTGCTTTTTACCAACTTTCTAGTTGCTTTTTACCAACGTTTTAGTTGCTTTTTACCAACGTTTTAGTTGCTTTTTACCAACTTTTTAGTTGCTTTTTACCAACATTTTAGCTGCTTTTTACCAACTTTTTAAGTTGCTTTTTACCAACATTTTAGTTGCTTTTTACCAACTTAACATTTTAGTTGCTTTTTACCAATATTTTTGTCCCTTTTTACCAACATTTTAGTTGCTTTTTACCAACATTTTTGTCCCTTTTTACCAACATTTTAGTTGCTTTTTACCAATATTTTTGTCCCTTTTTACCAACTTTTTAGTTGCTTTGTTGCAAATGTTCCAAACTCCCAGTGTCCCTTTAGGGTCTCCGTACAGATGTATTTTTGGATGCTGTCAGTGTTGTGTTATAAATGTCTCTCCCTGCAGTGTTTAATGGAGCGTTACGAGTCTCTGGGTCTGGTCGGGGAGGGCAGTTACGGCACGGTGCTCAAGTGCCGTCACCGAGACTCGGGCCGCCTCGTCGCCATCAAGAAGTTCATGGACTCGGACGACGACAAGACGGTGAAGAAGATCGCCCTGAGGGAGATCAAGCTGCTGAGGGTAAACATGTCAATCCATGCATCCATCAGCCAATCAATCAGCGAGTCGCTGAGCATCGAGCGGTCTCTACGAGACTGAAACCTGAGCCACGCAAAACACAAAAGCAGCCTGTCAATCACACGACGAACCCTAAACAACAAGAGTCGTATCGTCGACGTGAGAGGGAACATTGGAAGACGAGACAAGAAATTCTTCAGTATCTTGCAGTGGTGTAGTGTAATGTATTGTAGTGGGTATACTGTACTGTATATACATATATTGGCCTATACAGTGGTGCTCATAAGTTTATGAACCCATGCTAAAGTTGACTAAAAAGAGGAATAAAAAAAATCATCTTTTGGAAATTGATCTTAATGCCTTAATTTAAAACATTTTTTGGAAAAATCCAACCTTTAAGGACACAAATTTTCTTTGTGAATGAATAATGTATCGTAAATAGATAAATGTTCTTCCTTAAAATACAGGGGGCATAAGTCAGTACACCCCTATGTTAAATTCCCATAGAGGCAGGCAGATTTCCAGTTATTTCATGGACCCAGGATACTATGCATCCTGATAAAGAGATGATAGAGAGATGATCCTAGAGAGAGGCCCGAAATCTTCACAAGGCTTCATCACGGTGTAGCGCACGGAGTCAAAGATGCTTTGAAGGCCCTATGACATGCTGCTTTTTGGATGCTTTTATATAGACCTTAGTGGTCCCCTAATACTGTATCTGAAGTCTCTTTATATAGACCTTAGTGGTCCCCTAATACTGTATCTGAAGTCTCTTTATATAGACCTTAGTGGTCCCCTAATACTGTATCTGAAGTCTCTTTATATAGACCTTAGTGGTCCCCTAATACTGTATCTGAAGTCTCTTTATATAGACCTTAGTGGTCCCCTAATACTGTATCTGAAGTCTCTTTATATAGACCTTAGTGGGCCCCTAATACTGTATCTGAAGTCTCTTTATATAGACCTTAGTGGTCCCTAATACTGTATCTGAAGTCTCTTTATATAGACCTTAGTGGTCCCCTAATACTGTATCTGAAGTCTCTCGGTTTACACCTATCACCATTTCTAGCCACTGGAGGACCGTAGGCAGGCTGGGAGAACTCACATTAATGTTAAAAACCTCATAAAGTGACATTTTCATGCCATGGGACCTTTCAAATACAGTAAGGCTTATTCTCCGCTCTCATATTTCTAACCATCAAGCAACTGCGTCACGACAACCTGGTGAACCTTCTGGAAGTGTGGAAGCGTCGCCGGCGCTGGTATCTGGTGTTTGAGTTCGTGGAGCGAACGCTGCTGGAGGATTTGGAGCAAAATCCGAGCGGACTGGACCTGAACACCAGCCGGCAGTACCTGTACCAGATCCTGAGGGCCGCAGCCTTCTGCCACCAGCAACATGTGAGGACCAATCAAACACCTCGGTTCTCCTTAAT
>NC_050189.1:13403942-13428942 GCF_008315115.2 Sander lucioperca
AGAACGCGTTGATCAGAAACCGTAATACTTTTGTGTTGTCTCTTTCAGAGTTGTCTCCAGATGGATCCAGACAGACGAGCTCAGTGTTCAGAACTACTAGAACATCCTCTGTTCACACAAGACTCTTTCCACGTCAGGTATATGTTCAATTCAATTCAATTCAATTTATTTATAGTATCAAATCATAACAAGAGTTATCTCGAGACACTTTACAGATAGAGTAGGTCTAGACCAAACTCTGTAGTTTACGAAGCCCCAACTATTACAGTGGTTGCCTCAAGAGCAAGCATTAGCAGTAGCTATTGCGACAGTGGCGAGGAAAAACTCCCTTTTTTGTTAGGAAGAAACCTCGGACAGACCCAGACTCTTGGTAGGCGGTGTCTGACGGCACCAGTTGGGGGAGTGGTGAATGGTGGCAATAATAGTCATAACAAAGATAGTGAAACAGTGATCACAATGGTAGTCGTAGTAGTTCATGTCATAGTAGGGTACAGCAGGGCGTTGTGGGGTGTAGTGTGGCACAGCAGCCTGGGTGGACGCGGTTGGACGCGGCAGGACGCAGTCGGACACTGCGGGGAATCGCAGAGCGTAGCAGGGTGTAGTAGGTCCATAGCGTCAGCTGCACCCAGGACCCCGGTCTAGGTGCCACCCAATTCCAAGGCGATGTTCTGGGTGAAGAAGAAGCAAAGGGACTCCGGGGAGAAAACTCCCCAGAGCTAGGTTAGTAACAAGGATTTCTGGGACTAAGATGCACACAAAAGGAGACAAGTGGACCGGGCTGGTACTCTCCCCTGCCGGAACGGGCTTGTACTTCCTGCCTCCCTCTACTCTACTCTACTATGCTGCAACTCCTCACTCCCTAACTATAAGCTTTATCAAAGATGATGGTTTTCAGTTTATTCTTAAATGTGGCGACGGTGTCAGCCCCCCGAACCCAAGTTGGGAGCTGGTTCCACAGGAGAGGAGCCTGGTAGCTGAAGGCTGTGTGTGTTCTTGAAGTTCAACAAGCAGTTATGTGTGGTTACAGATGCATCCCAAAGAGCTTATTGTGTCCAGCTAGTCTTAGAGTAGGCTGCTACACCTTGAAATGTGTGTTAGCCAGATCAGTAGTGATACAAGGAGTCAAACCACCAACATATTGATTGTGTGGGTGCGCGCGTGTGTGTCACCTACATATAGCGTCACTGTGTCCACGTTCGGACACCACTCGCTGCTATTGGCCATATTCAGTCTTTTCGCGGTACTTTACGCTTCCGATCATCACCAAAAATGTTAGCAGAATGTATCTATACCCATCTAACAATCTACGTATGAATTTTCCTATATGTACGTGGACATTTAGATGTCTAATTAGTATATGAAAGTTACTTTGATGAGGAAAAGAAGTACAAACGCTCAGGCGACGCTCGGGCGACGATCTTTTCCTCTAAAAATTTCAATTTTTACTGTACTGGAAATCCAGGAGCTTTTATTGAATAGTTCAGAGTTGTTGAAGCATGTCATTTTATTATGAAGGACGGAAGTACGATCCGGTAGTTTTGACAGCATTGATGGGACTTAATACCCCCGAAAAAACAAGCAACGGCCAGTGTTTATAGCGAGGAGATATAGGGGTGTCCTGTTATGGCCAAGGGTAGCGTACGGCTAATTCACCGGTGATAGCGTACTTTAGCCGGCTCCTGTAAAGTAAAAGCTAAAGTAAACAGTTAAAACTATATACCGTTAGAAAG
Organism: Sander lucioperca; assembly: GCF_008315115.2. Lineage (NCBI taxonomy): Eukaryota > Metazoa > Chordata > Actinopteri > Perciformes > Percidae > Sander > Sander lucioperca. The sequence continues at coordinate 13,405,673 of NC_050189.1, forward strand.
GTAAGAAGTTACACTTTAGTTTTACACCATTAAATTAACTTAAAAACATTAATAGATCATTTATATTTGTATTTGAACAGATATTTTGATATAACGTTAGCCAGTAAGTGTCCGAACGTGGACACAGTGACGCTATATTGTTTAGTAGCCTCCAAATTTAAGTTAATCATCACTTCATCTTTCTCTGTATCTACACAGATTTTTGGACGAGCTGAATGCTAAGATCCAAAAGGACCACAGAGACAACTCTACCCTTCCCAAAATAAGCAAAAATCCAAGACGAGAAAGGAACGAAGGGGATGACAAGAACTGGAGAAGCAAGGACAAGAAACAAGCTGAAGATGTGAATGAGAAAGTCAACAAGGAAAGGGAGAGGAAGGAGGATGAGAAGATGGAGAAAACCAAAGGAAAGCAACATTCGAAGCTCTCTAAAACTGTTCGTAACGCCTCAGAGCCTTTGATATCCAAACAGTCCAAAACATTCGGCGCCAAGATTATCGACAATGCAGCAAAAATGACTGTGGCCATGAAAAGTAAACCGGGAAAAGCCACTGGTGTGGATCTGAGAAAGGAACGTGAGATTTCTAAATCAACTAAAACCCGTAAATCTGATTTTTTGGAGACAACCACGACTGCAACCCATCTGAAGGAGAATAACACAGTCGTCCCTAAACCTAAACACGGGAAAGTTGCTTCTCAAGAGACAAGGGAAGACCATTTGAAAACTACAGATACAAAAGATGGAGATTCCAGTGGTTTGAATTCTAGTTGCTCAGACAGCATTGTGCCAAATGTGACTGAGAAAACACTGATGGAGATCTGGAGATCGTCTAAATCGGAGCCAAGTCAAGAGTTTGGAAAGAGCTGGAACAACTCAAACACAAAAGTGCCCAACTTGTCTAAAAGCTCAACCACTGACCATCCAAATGGGACTTCATCTCCCAAAGCCTCTTTGAATTCAACCATTGATCGTACAGACACCCACTTAACACAGAAAATGGGAAAGTCTTCCACTACAGAATACCCTGAAGGCCCTTCAACAGTTGCAACTTCTAAAATAGCAAACATTGGCCAAGTAGAGACAAGCTTGACACTTAAAGCGCCTCAACCGTCAAGCAATGACCACATCAAAGTCGCTACCCCAACTAACCCTTCTGTCACCAAGCCATGCGAGAGATTGATGACTTTAGAGCATCAGGGCAATCGTTCAATGGACACAGAGCAAAAAAAGGCCTCTGAATGTCCAAAAGGCTTACCCTCAAGCCCTAAAACAGCCAAGAACAACACATCTTTATTTATCAGCCCCTTAAAGACTCTTACATCAGATCTTTCAAGGCAGTCATCCACAATTTTAATAGAAGCCAGTCCTGCGATCAGCACTGCAACTCCACCTAAAGGATCCTTAAATTCAAAGTTGTCCAAAACGGGCTCCTCTTCAGATCCCAAACCCAAACATGACACCACATGTGTACCCAACAAGCCTTCAAGAGGCCTTCCAACAGACAGGAAACCTACAGAAGTATTGATCGCATCCAGCAATCAGCAGGATGTCATTGAGGATCGTGGATGCTTGAAGATTAGCCCAGCTGCAAACCTTATTGACGTATCCGATGCTTCGGGTGGAGAATACAAGGAGAATCCTGATTCTTCTGAGCTCTGCAGGATCCATCAGCAGAGCACTTCTGAATCCAAGATCACCACAGAATCCAGAATAACCTCAGCCTCCATGCCGAATGAAATCCCTAAAGCCAACACATCAGCTGGAACCAATTTTCCGAAAACACAGAAAGCCTCAGATAAAGAGAACAGAGAAGATTTAGCACTTTCTGTGTCCGTCAGTGCAACAACCAAGTCTTTGGTAAATCAAATGTCAGAGGTTTCCAGAAGCTCAAGTTTTGAGCAAAAGAACAGCTCTGAATCTGACGTGAAGTCCCAGAAACCCCCTCACTTCTTCATCATAGAACCTAAAACACAGCTTGGGTCATTTAGCAACAAGTCCGTCGCAACAATGACCCTAAGGACTAAGAAAACTACATTTCCTACAGAGGCAAGAAGGAAACGAGACAACGCAGACACGGACGACACAACAAATACATATACTTTCGCAGATTCAACTTCATTCGCCTCTACGACGACTCCAGACCACAAAGCCTTGACAAGAAGCTTAGTCTTTCCCGATGAATTTGCTTTCGGTGTACCCCATTCCTCTCCACATCCACCACCTCCTCCTTCCTCCACACCCGTCATTCCCTCTTTTTCTGTCGTCAGCCCAGCCGCCAGCGATCATCGTTCCCAGGGGGCAGGTTTTCATCCTGGGGCCCACAGCGTTAGGTACTGAAGTTCTCACACATAAGTACAATAGAGCAGTGTTTCTCAAATGGGAGCACGTGTCCAGCTAGGGGTACTTTGGAGGACTGCAGGGGGTACGTAAGATTTTTTGCTAAATGTTTTTCAGTAACAAGGCTGTAGTTACTTCTACTCGTCTTTTTTTCTCCAAGTTTGTCGCTTTTTTCAAAGTTTTTGTCTCTGTTTTTGAAGTTTGTCACCTTTTTTTGAGGATTTTGTCGTCTGTTTTGACCTATTCTTGCTTTTCTTCCTTATTTTTTTCTTAAAGTAAGTCTTTTTTTTTCAAAGTTTTTGTGACTTTTTTCAAAGTTAGTCACTTATTCGAATTTTTTGTCACTTTTGTCGCCCTAGTGTTGCCTTCCTTCTTTTAACTGTGTTTTTTTGGAAGTTTTTGTTACTATTTTCAACCTATTCTTGCCTTACTTCCTTCTTTCTACCATCTTTTTCAAAGATTTTTCACCTTTTTTCAGTAAATCTATCGATGACATCGCTGTATTGTTCCTCTTTATATAGACTTTTTTTTTTTTTACCAAAAATTACTCGCGCTGGTCAGGGGGTACATGGCTTAAATTTCAAAGGGGGAAATTATTGCAAAAAAGCTTGAGAACCATTGCAATAGAGTACTTCACAAAAATGTCGAGCTACGTAGGAAAATTATCCAGCCTCAGATCTCCAATTTGCACGATTGTCTTGTAGTCAGGGAAACTGCAAACCTATCTAAATTGCTGAACAAATCTGACAAGTGGCGTACTGAAGTTCTCACGCATAACAATGAAGTACTGCTCAAAGATTTTGAGATTCGAGAAGATTATCCTGATTATTTAGCCTGGAAATCCAGACCCAAATCTGAAAGATTAAGGGTCTGGTATTGAGTAATGAAAATGGCCCAACTCGAGGGGCGGCACCAAAATCTCACTGCACGCAATTGGATAACACTACAACCAATCACCAGTGGGTTTTCGCTAAGCCCCATACGCTTAGCTACCAGCGGAGCTAACTGGTAGATTAAACTCTTAGCTACCAGAGGAGCTAACTGGTACATTAAACTCTTAGCTACCAGAGGAGCTAACTAGTAGATTAAACTCTTAGCTACCAGCGGAGCTAACTGGTAGATTAAACTCTTAGCTATCAGAGGAGCTAACTGGTAGATTAAACTATTGCCGTATCCGGTCGGCAAAACAGCAAAAACGTCCTTCTTGCAAAGGAACGATTGGAGCGCCGTCTTCTGTTCCTCTTTTAGATAAAAAGCCAAGTCTAACTCCTTCATTGTAGCAGCCAAAGCCATTTTAAACAACTGGTGTTCATCCGTAGCCATCTTGCAATGTTAACAAATTACTTTGACGTCACAGCGCTGTCGTCATCTGTTTAGCTCGCCTCTGGCCCGCCTATATCAGATACACCGATGTGATTGGTGCAGCTCGGCTACCAGGGCATAGTTAATGAGCATCATTACTGAATGCCAGAGTGACTCGCTGAGCAAATTCAAATTGTGCTCTCGCGAGAACTCTGGATTTCCAGGATACTGATTATTCGCATTGGCAAAGTAATTTTCAGTTGACTCAGAGGCTGAGAGCCTGAGCAAGATGTTAGTAGACACAGTTTTCAATTCTGAGAGCAGACAACCTGTGCAGTTGTGCTGATCTCATTCATACTTGTCACCATTTTGTGACCATTTTTTTTTGTTGCTATTTCACATAGATGTAGCTAAGTAGCTAGTTGTCTCCGTAGGAAAAGGATCCACCAACTTGACGATTGTCTTCCAGTCAGGGAAACTGCTGTCATTGACCACAACACCAAACCTATATGAATTGCTGAACAAAGTACATACAATTTAACGGCGTTCAGCAAACGGGGACAAGGAACAACTGGATATACTCTCATCTGAGTTATCTAAAATGAATGTTTGATACTTTTAAATGTTAATACTTTGACTAACGTTAGCTTGGAGAGCTGATTTACCTGTTGGGCCACAGACTAAAGATAATTACACCACCCGAACTAGCAGTCAGTCCTACCGGCGGTGAGATGTTGCTGTTCCTTACCCTAGATTTGGTTTATCAGAAACAGAAAATAAACACAGCAGAGACGACAGATTGGTCCGTGTTTAACTATATATATTTAAACGTTACAGTTACAGCTGACAATGACAACAGAAATAAACAAGTTTGCAGATTTCACGTATCTCTGCAATTCAAATCAACAGCCAGTTGTCTACCCAGAAGTGATTGTTGCGTTAGCGTGACGTCACAGAGATTCGCTCTATTTTGTAAACTGTTGACATCCCTCCTGGTGTGCATTTTAATTGTCCATTTAAATGCTAACATTAATTATTTAGGCAAGTTTCAATATTTTGGGACCCAACCATGCACGTAAAAATATTCCTGAACTCTTCCTAAATGTGTTTAATTCGCTAAGGTTCCCTTCATGTTCCAGTCCAGCTTTCGACCCCCAAACTACAACTCTTCATTCTTGATCAAATGTTTTGTAATTTAACATACGACACAATGTGTTTCATTGTGTTTATCACAGGTGTGTAGACAAGCCGAGGCATCACGGTGGCATTTATAGTCGACTGTCCAATCACATTACAGGATCACTCACTGCACAGGTAACGTAGTGCGTTGTCTTTCACTTGTTTTACAACAGAATCACAATGAAAGTGGATGTGCTTTTCCAAAGTTACTAGATAGATAGATAGATAGATAGATAGATACTTTATTCATCCCGAGGGAAATTCTAGGCATCCAGTAGCTTAGACAACCATAACACAACAAACACACATACAGTATATCTCACATACATAAAAATCACAGAAATTTAAAGAGTTAACAATTTGTGAAGTGATTACAAAGGTCTGGTATGGACTGACCATGTGATGCAATGACCATGATAATGTGCTATGGTAGGCTGTGTGCAATGGTGGTAGTGCAAAAGTGAACAGTGAGGGGATTGAGCAGTGCAATAGCTTAATATTAAATATTAACTATGACTATGAACAGACAAGAATGTAAACATAATAGAATTGCTTGACAAACAAGAAAAGCAATAATATACTTTAAGAACAATATATAACAGGGAATAAGTTATAAGATGTAATACTACTCTCTCTCCCTTCAGGTGTCAGAAAAGAATCTGATCTGCGAGCGCTCTTTCCCGTGCGATCACTGTAACCTTGGTACCAGCGGTGGCATCACAGCGACCAAAAAGAAGTCAGACATCCATTTCCCAGATCTCAGAAGCTCCGTGCTGCCAGAGCTCAGAGGAAGAGAAGGTACGCACACGCACCTTACCATAGTACCTACAATTTGGCAAAGCAAAAATAAACACCCATTCATTTTGCAGGCTCTGTCTGGGCCAATCAAAAGCCATTTATGTTTATGTTTATGCCTTATAGTCCAGGTTTCTTTAAAGGCTCTGACACACCAACCCGACGGCCGACCTTCGGCAGAAAAGGCAGTCAGACTGTCAAAAAAGTGCCTCAGAACACACCGAAGCGACGGCGACTTGAGAGTACGTTATGCGCGTGTGTGAGATGTAATACGTCTCCATAACAGCAGGCGGCGCTAATCTGTATTGTCGCCCAAAATATTTTAAACCGGCAGCTGATTGGACGAACGCGTCACGTGGGTCTGGTTTCTCCCGGATTTTACAACCGAGCATAATGGCGCTCGTTCGGAATACGATCTCATATTTTACGAAAATAGTTCACCGAGACGTGTTTCTGAAAAAATTTTAAGCGAGAAATAGGCCGTGCAGTTGCTGAATCTGTCTTCAGTTCAGATCGACAAAGGTCAGTTTAAAAGATTTTTGTCAGATTTTGAGAGGCGTTAGTCACGCTCATCCCGCTCGTCACTTCAGGGTTAGCACTCCACCAATCAGATTGGCCATTGTGTCCAACTGCCCGCCTTCTGATTCAACATTCAAATCAGCCCAAATGAAGGCCGACTTCTCCTCCGACTGATGACGGCACGAAACACACCGAACATACTCGAGTCAGAGACCTCGCCAGACTGTCCGACGGCTGATAATCGGGTTGGTGTGTCAGGGCCTTAAGATTTGACAAGTATTGTCCGAGACTTCACGACCCACAGGAAAACAAATACATGTTTAACAATCCCTCAAGCCAATCAGGGCATTTTTAAAAAAGGGTATTCACTTTTGCACACACAAAAAACAACCAAAATTAAACCTTTCTGGACTTCAGCTCCGAAGCAATGACGGCATAGTTTTCTTATATTTTGCATAAGTCCATTCAGTTGCATTTTAGATATTATGAACAAGACTTGACCAACAGGAAATACATTTCCTTATTTTATCTCACTGTTTGTACATTAAAATAAATTTCCCTCAATCTAAAATATGCTTAAAAAGTACCGTCAACTAAGCTATTTGTCCCCCGATGGTTCTTATCCAATACATGACATAAATACATGAACAATAAGCTGCAACATAACGTGTGAATGGATGTAATTGTTTCAGGGTAGTCGCTACAAACTAAATATTCATTCATACTAACACCAATCAGTCTGTCAAACTGTGAATAAAGTCATAATTTGTCTGATGTTTTCTTAGGCAAACACAACAAAGGCACTTCCAAGGATAAGAGGAAAGAGAAACCGGCTCCTCCATCTCCATCTGATACACAAAGACCGAAACAAAAGCCCCTTTCAGACTTTACTTTAATGTGACGGCAACTTAACATGTCGAAATAAGCACCCTGGTCACTTTAAAGTCACAGCGACAATTTTACAGGCCTCTGGTTATTTGCAACCCATTCTCACCCCGAACTTGTATAATATGGACGCTTGGCCAGTGTCTCTCAGCGTCAGATATGATGCAAAAATCAGCCTTCAGTGTGTGTAGAACGCACCGGGCAGAGCAGCAGCTACGCAGCGCTGTAAGGTGACGTGGTATTGAGAGAGACAACGGTAGAGAGTAGTAGGAAAGACAGAAACTCACGTAGGGAGGCTGGATGGGTCAAACAACACAGGACTTTCTCCCAGGAGACCAGGGATCGTGTCCCACGTGTCATGTTTCCTAAACCCAACTGTCCGGTTCTTCTTTACCTAAACCCAACCGTCCCGTTCTTCTCTTCCTAAACCCAAATGTCCCGTTCTTCTTTAACGAAACCCAACCGTCCCGTTCTTCTTTTCCTAAACCCAACTGTCCCGTTCTTCTCTTCCTAAACCCAACCGTCCCGTTCTTCTTTACCTAAACCCAACCGTCCCGTTCTTCTTTACCTAAACCCAACCATCCCGTTCTTCTTTACCTAAACCCAACCGTCCCGTTCTTCTCTTCCTAAACCCAACTGTCCCGTTCTTCTTTACCTAAACCCAACCGTCCCGTTCTTCTTTACCTAAACCCAACCGTCCCGTTCTTCTTTACCTAAACCCAACTGTTCCGTTCTTCTTTACCTAAACCCAACCGTCCCGTTCTTCTCTTCCTAAACCCAACTGTCCCGTTCTTCTTTACCTAAACCCAACCGTCCCGTTCTTCTTTACCTAAACCCAACCGTCACGTTCTTCTTTACCTAAACCCAACCGTCACGTTCTTCTTTACCTAAACCCAACCGTCCCGTTCTTCTCTTCCTAAACCCAACTGTCCCGTTCTTCTTTACCTAAACCCAACCGTCCCGTTCTTCTTTACCTAAACCCAACCGTCCCGTTCTTCTTTACCTAAACCCAACTGTTCCGTTCTTCTTTACCTAAACCCAACCGTCACGTTCTTCTTTACCTAAACCCAACCGTCACGTTCTTCTTTACCTAAACCCAACCGTCCCGTTCTTCTTTACCTAAACCCAACCGTCCCGTTCTTCTGTCCGTAAACCCAACCGTCCCGTTCTTCTTTACCTAAACCCAACCATCCCGTTCATCTCTTCCTAAACCCAACCGTCCCGTTCTTCTTTACCTAAACCCAACCGTCCCGTTCTTCTTTATCTAAACCCAACCGTCCCGTTCTTCTTTTCCTAAACCCAACCGTCCCGTTCTTCTTTATCTAAACCCAACCGTCCCGTTCTTCTTTTCCTAAACCCAACCGTCCCGTTCTTCTTTACCTAAACCCAACCGTCCCGTTCTTCTTTACCTAAACCCAACCGTCACGTTCTTCTTTACCTAAACCCAACTGTCCCGTTCTTCTTTTCCTAAACCCAACCGTCCCGTTCTTCTGTCCCTAAACCCAACCGTCCCGTTCTTGTCCCGTGTGTCACATAAACGTACCTTTTTAATAGCCCACCCACAACCTTTTTCGTAACCTAACTGCGTCCAAAGTGACGCCAATAGTCCCAACCCAGCGCTTTTAGATAAAGAGCGTTTATATATATATATATATATAAAGGAGACTTTTGGCCTCAATAACAACGCCAAAGGCACCTGACCAGGCGTCCGAATTTTACGCGATGGGAGTGAGAACATGTTATTTGTTAAACGTTAAACCAAATAATGATGTAAATACAAGAATACAATTATACATTTTATTAATCATAGTTGATCAAAAGTTTTCATGTTTGTTAAATGATGTCACCTTTTTAAAGCAGCACACAATTCATTCATATGTGAATGCTTTTTAGGCATTTTAAGAATAAAGAAGCTTTTTAAAAAATTCTAATTTGTCGTGTCAGTTTACGGTAGAAGCAAAGCTTACAGCTGTAACCTAACAAACTGTACATACGTTTACATTTTCCTTAAAATCTTTATATTTTAGCACAAAAAAATCTAAATATTTCTTAGATATTACAGCAGTGTAGTTACATTTGGCTTTAAACCTAAAGGTATGCTAAAAAACTATTCACAAAACTATCATCTCTTTCAACTATCTCTTAGCGTTTGTTTAAAAAATAAAATGCAAAATACCCAAAAGACGATCAAAACATCACGGTATCATTTTAGGACTCGTCACTCGAGTCCTCTGAAGAAAACAAACCAATTTTCCATGTGTTCTCATGCGTCCTTCCCGCTCTTTTCGGCAGCGTTGCAGCTGACTCGTCGCTATCTGATGACGTACCGTAACCTCTGTGAGGCAGCTCTCCCATTGGCTGATAGATGAAACCGTTAAACCATGGGAGAGAGCCAGCCGCGTGTCCTCTGCTATTGGTCAGGAGGTAGTAGAGGAGGCTGTCAGTGATTGGTGTTCCAGTGTTTTTGGTTTCTGGTTTCCTTGGCGGCGATTGGACGGCTGGCTTTTTGGTTGTGGCCACCACCTGCTGGAAAAGTATGGCAAGGCGAGTTTATTGCGTGGAACTTTTCAAATAAGTCAGGGTTTCCGCAGGGTCTTAAAAAGTCTTAAAAAGTCTAAAATTTCAAAATCAAAATTTTAGGGCTTAAAAAAATCTTAAATGACAGGCCTTAATTTCCCTACAGCCATGCAACACTACCTCTAATGCTCTTTGTTTTATTCCGTGGAGTTGTAGTTCTTTCTTCCGCTAGTCCAAATATATTCCGCTGTATTACGACTACAAATGAGACCAACATGCAACTTATACTGCAGCCAATCAGCTTTCGTGTTATTGGCGCAAGTCTCTTTCAGATCGTACCACAGACATAAAACAGATTTTATTCTTCAGCTTTGGGGAAGTACTAGCTTAGCGATACTTGGCTTAAAAAAGCAGAATTTAGGGGCTTAGCTGATGTTGTGATAAAGGTCTTAAATGTCATTCATAATGGTCTTAAAACGGTCTTTAAAAAGTCTTAAATTTGACTTGGTGGAACCTGCAGAAACCCTGTAGATGCACCAGTTTACTGGATTTACTGCCATGCGAGCCACAAATTAAAGCATGGCGAGCCGTGTTACGCATTGCACCAGAGCAACATTTAAAACCCAATGAAGAGGAAAGTAAAAGTGTGTTAGCATGCTGATGTTAGCGTTTAGCTCAAGTACAGCCTCACAGAGCCACTATGGCTGTAGACACTTCAACGTGTTTCATGCGTCTTCTTGCAGTCTGGGCGGTGGGGACGTTCCTGCGAACGTTTGAACGTTCTAGTCTATATCGACGACGTTTCATTCACGGGATAGTTGCGGTTGCAGTTCACTTCTTTCATTTAATGTGGGTGTTTTATTGAATTTTATTGAATTTTATAGCATTTGACGAAAAGAATATGATATAAGAACGTTGAAAAAAGTGACAAAAATGTCGGAAAAAAACAAGAACAAAAAAGTCAAAAGCACAGAAAAAAAATCGACAAAGAACTTCGGGAAAAGTCACAAAACGTCGAAAACAAAGTGTCAAAAATGTCGGAAAGGCTTAAAAAAAAACCTGTAAAAAAAAAAGAAAAAACTAACAGAGGCATCTTATGTTTTTAATTTTAAATTTTGACTCAGAAAAAAATAAAAGTTGCACGGTCGACGGGAAGACAACACAAGGGTTAATTACCTTCTTTGTGATGAGTCTGGTTGTTGTGGGTGTGGTTGTGGGTGTGGTTGTTGTTGTTGTGGGTGTGGTTGTTGTTGTTGTGGGTGTGGTTGTAGATGGGACGGGTGGAGGTGGGGCTGTGGGGACAATGAAAATCCCGCAGGTGTCCACAGCAGAACCATCAATCTCTGGGAGATCAAAATCCAACGGAGAGGAGACGGACCGAGCTGATGGAAGGAGATTAGAGGTACGTTAAACTAATTTACTGCACTTTAAAATGAACCACAACAGCTTGTAATATCACTACGGATCAGTCCGTACAAAGAGTTAACAATAGAATTAATAAGTCTAGTGTTCAGAGCAGGGATTGTAAATTACCAAAGAATATCAGAAGCCAGTCTATAACTCTGGATTCGGCTACTAGTGAATGTTAAAAATATTTAAAACGTGAAGTTTTAAACATTACATTACATTACATTTAGCTGACGCTTTTATCCAAAGCGGCTTACAATTGTTATATATGTCAGAGGCCGCACACCTCTGGAGCAACTGGGGTTACGTGTCTTGCTCAGGGACACATTGGTTGATGTACCGCCGTGGGAATTTAACCCAGATCTCCCACGGTAGAAGGAAGGCAACAATAGGACCAAAGAAGGCGACAAAACTTTGAAAAAAGGCGAAAAGAATTTGGAGAAAGACCATATTAAGAAGGAAGGAAGGAAAGCAAGAATAGGTCAAAAATAGTAACAATAATTCCGAAAAAAGTGACAAAAACTTTCAAAAAAACAACAAACTTGTAAGAAAAAAAAAAAAAAAAAAGACAGTAGAAGGAAGGCAGTAATACAGTAGGTCCAAAGAAAGCGACAAAAAACTTTGAAAAATGAAAGAAGGAAAGAAGGCAAGAATAAACGTCCAAAGAAGGCAACAAAAACGTAACTGAAAAACATTTAAATGCTACATTTCAAATGTTGAGAATCCATCAGCTCATTCATTATTAGAGTATAATTATTTTACGAGTTAATGATGACATTTTTAAATTAGCATTTTGCAATAAATCTCCCGTACCCCCTGCAGTCCTCCAGAGTCCCCCGAGGGGGACACGTACCCCCATTTGAGAAACCCTAACCCTAAGGTGTTCTTACAGAACACTAATGTTTCCGTTACGTAACAGTGTACCTTTGACTTTAATCTGATCCGAGGTCAGTGAGTGTTGTTCTGCTGCTATCTGATCTGTCACTCTGTGTTGCATATTTAATGAGAACAGAGCCTAAGGTGTGTTTTTCTTTTGTCTTTGTCTTTTGTTTGCAGTAAAGCTGCCACGGAGACAACACGCCGTGTCCTCGAGTCAAATTGCACGGTCGGCTGGAAGACAACACAAAGGTTAAAACGTAGGTTCTGTGCCAAGATAGCGTAGAAAGGGAATTTCGGCGGAAAAGACACAGGCCCGAAGGCCGAGATATCCGACTCCAATTAAGTCTAATTCCCACGTATTCGTTGATAGGACTAATGGATACTAAAACTCAAGGATCGAGTCTGACTGTGGATTTCCACTGAATGCAGAACGTCTGCGGACCGGCTCCGCTGCGTGTCGGCTGCGTGCTCCGCCGTCCGTCAATACCCACTAGGTCCGGATTTGCTGCGGCCATGACTGACAGCTGTAGTCACGAGGACCCACGAGATCTCGCGAATTCACGTAGAATAGAACCACAAAACCAACAACAGTTAGTTTCCATCCAGAGGAGTAGAGGGGAAACTACTCTGAGCTGTGTTTTCAAGGTGTAGTGCAGGGAAATATGATCCGCTGTGAGCACGGTGGATTTTACTTTGAAAATTAACCGGATTTTTATTTTGTTTCTGTGCTCGACTTCCTGAAGCTCTGCGTATCTGCTCCGGAGGGCTGGGACCGCCGGAGCTGGGACGGAGTCGGGACGCAGCCGTTCTGCAGTCAGTGGAAATACACACTTTAACTGTCTGGAACCCACAAGTATACTCTATTCCCGGTTTTTGGACCCCACGAATATAGTTAAACAAAAACACACACACACACACACACACAAACACACACACACACACACACACGTACACACACACATACACACACATAGTGCGTTTCACTATCTTTGTGGGGACCTGACATAATGCATTCCCTAGCCCCTTACCCTTACCCATCACAACTAAATGCCTAACCTTAACTCTAACCCTTTTTTTTAATAAATATTTTAAAGATGCCTAGGTTGTCCTTTCTAACTTTTATTCTGCCTTATCTATATTTTAATAATTTGATTGTGTTTCTGTCTTTATTGCTAATATTTATTATTATTATTACAAATTGAATTACTTGCCTCAAGATTTTAACATGATGATACACATGCCATTGGTTTTATGCATTTTACTAACAGTGTGGTTTTATTCGATGATGGATTTTAATTATTTATGGTTATTTATTGTGTGGCACTTTTAAACACAGCACTTATTACTAATTTTTAATGGTATGTGTATTTATTTTTTTACCTCAAGGGCAAGTAATTCAGACAGTATTTTAGACCCTTTAAATATTTTTATTTTAATTTTTGAGGATAAATAATGTCTTTAATATTGAGTTAAGAATTTATCTTTTATTGTGACGCCGGGCTATTTATTTACATAACTATATATATATATATATATATATATATATATATATACAGGGTTCATACATTTTGAAAAAACCTGGAAAAGTTTTGGAATTTGAAAAATGCAAATTCCAGGCCTGGAAAGGTTTTGGAAACATAAAAAGACCCAGAAAGTTTGGGAAAAGTCATGGAATTTTTTTTTAACACACAGCATAATAATATGTGATTAATAAATGTATTTCACGTCGTCCTAACCTCACCGTTCTATTCAGATTTTTATTCTTATTGTATAATGTCGACTGACATTTTCAGGAATATAAAGTCATGGAAAATTGCCAAAAAGTCATGCAAAAGTCGTGAAAAAGTATTGGTTAAAATATGTATGTATAAAGTATGAACCCTGTATATATATATTTTATTTATTTTAAATATTTATTTTGTAATGTCTCTAGGAGTGAGTCCAGGGTAGGTGTGGAGTTGACCTTTTATTTAAAGTTTTAATCTCCCGCTGTCCGTCCTGTCCAGTGGTTTTTAATATCTGGCCGGCTTTTAAACAGCTTTTTTATATAACCGAACCCGGCTAACCATAACCTAATTCTAACCCTAATCCTAAAACCAAGTCTTAACCCTCAAACAGACCTTTAACCTTGTGGGGTCCAGCATTTTGGCCCCACAAAGCTGTCCGGACCCCACAAGTATACTGTAGTCCCTGGTTATTGGACCCCACGGATATAGTTAAACGAGAATACACACACACACACACACACACACGCCTAAACTATTTTTCTGATTTAAGCTTAACCTTCTGTGCATCAAGAGTACTTTTAACCACTTCCTCAATTTGACTGCACACATCTCTTTTGCAACTAACACATACACACATATTCTTTCTTTTTTTTAATACTTTATTTTCATTTTCAGTTTACAAGAACAAGAACAAACACAAACAAATAACTCCCCATCCCCCCCCCTCCCCAAAAGGATGCTCCAATATTTTAAAGTAGGCATACAATGTTTCGAGGTCAGTCACATTCCAACAACACATTATCCACATAATCTAGATAGGGCTGCCAAATTTTAATAAAGGTTATTTTTTCTAAAGGCGCACAGTTATTCATTTCTAAATACCATTTAGTCATGGATAGAGGGGAATCAGACTTCCATGTGACGGAAATACATTTTCTGGCCACTGCCAGGGCTATTTCCAAAAATTTTATTTGAAATTTGTTCAGTAGTTTATCAATTTTCATAAAGTTCCCCAGCAAGCAAAATTCTGGGTCAACAGGTAATGAAATCTGAATAATCTTAGACACAACGTCACAAAAGTCAATCCAGAAATCTCTCCATACACACATATTGTTAATAAAATATTTTTTCTTAACGCGCACTGCAAATTAAAAGTCGGCTGTGATTTGATAAAGATTCTTCAGATTACGATATGGTTTGTATATAACTAAAGTAGAAAAGTAGAAAAAGGGGGCAAGTTGTTCCTGCTCCGTTTTGAACATTGAAGACTTTATCCGAATTATTTTCAGTCATTTTTTGAAAGATATGTTTGCTGAGTATTTAGTTTTTGTTGGTTTTCTCACTTGTACTGAAATGTGCCATGTTGTTATTTCTTTTATTCTATTTGTAACATATCAAGAAGAAAATAAAGAGTTGTACTCACCGTGAGTCAAGTCGAAGCTCTGAACTCTGAGGAAGAGGAGGAGGAAGAAGACAGACAGAGCTGTCGATGTGCAGGACATGACTATAGAAACGTAAACACAAACAGAAAGAAAGAAAAATATAGATGAAGGCAGAGAGAAAGTAGGAATAATAGTGTTGAAGGAGGACGGACTGCAGACTGACTGATGAAGATTTATGATTGAGGTGATGGAGGATAAAAAAGGGAGGGAAGTAGTGAGGAGGGAGGAGGGAGGAGAGAAGAAAGATGGACAATGTCTAGACTGTAACGTTGTGTCTGAGCAGATCTGACAGGGTTTGTGGTTCTGAGTTGCATCAGATTAATCCTTCTCTAATTCCTGGGAAGGTTTACGGAGCAACGTTAACTAACCTCAGCTACGCCCTGGCTCTCAGTGACACACGTTACAGACTGGGTTCCACTTCCTGGCTTTTGCAAGATTTACAATTATCATTTTTTCGATAAAATGAAAATGATGATGTCCGACAGAGGAGCAGATTCCAGTTCTTTTGTTAAAGATTATTTTTTTTGGGGGGGGGGCGCCTGGATAGCTCACCTGGCAGAGCGTGCACAGCGGCCGCAGGTTCGACTCCGACCTGCGGCCCTTTGCTAGATGTCATTCCCCCCTCTCTCTCTCTCTCCCCTTTCACATCTTCAGCTGTCCTATACTGTATATTAAAGGCCTAAAATGCCCCAAAAGTGATCTTTAAAAAAAAAAGATAAATTTTTTTTTGGGCATTTTTAGGCCTCTATTTGACAGGACAGATGAAGACATGAAAGGGGAGAGAGAGGGGGGAATGACATGCAGCAAAGGGCCGCAGGTTGGAGTCGAACCCGCGGCCCGCTGCGTCTAGGAGTAACTGTACGTCCACACCGCCACCGACTTGAGCTGCAAAGAAGCTCTGGCCGCCCGGTCAAGGCTTGTCAGAAAGTCCGGGGAAGCTGTTTGAGGCTTTGGCCGCTCTGACGTAGCAGCTTTCTATGTTCATCATGGAAAAAGATCAAGCAGCCACTGCACGGCCAATACACTGACACTAGAAACCTTTTATAAATTACATATCTAATGACAGAATGTGTATTGGTTGTTGGTCTCAGCGGTGTCTGTTAGCAGTTAGCTCGCTCGTTAGCCGCTGAACCGCAGCAGCGTGCAGGCAGAGCGAGCAGCCGCCAGCTGTTGATCCGTGCAGGACTTCACCGTGAGCGGACTGTTTAGAGACCATGTGACCGGCAGGTAACGTTAACTGGTCCCTATACGCAAACATCATAAATGATAGGGAACCCAGCAACGGCCATGATGAGCTTCTCCTCCTTTTTCTCTGAACTAATGTTTTGGTAGGAACCAAAGTTTACATCGTATGTTTCTCTGGAATCAGCCAGCGTGAAGGACGTCTATATTCTGATTGGTTGCCGCTGCTTGCCGCTGAACCGCGTCATAGCTCATTACCATAAAGTTGACCTACTTTCAACTTTCTGATTGATGCTCTGGTCGCTCAAAACGCCCAAAACGCGACGGCGACAGATTTTCCGCTCCTTGCAGCTGAGAGAAGCAGCTTCCATTGAAAATGAATGACTTCCGGTATCTTTAGAAGATCAAGTCGGCGGCGGTGTGTACGTACAGTTAACCTCTATATATGGGCGCCTGCTCTACCAACTGAGCTACCCGGGTGCCCAGACTCTCGTTCTTAGCCACAATTACAACTTTCCTAGCACGTTTTATCCGGTGTAGCCAGCTCGCTAATTAGTTCAAAACAGACGTGACTGGCTTTTTAATGTTCTTAAATACCAACAATCTCTGCGCAGCATCGCGTACTGCACCTTTAATAGTTATTTATTTTATTCCACAGTCTTATTCTGCCTATACACGATAGGCGATTTGTTCTCGGCGCACCGCTACGTACGGCGCAGAGCAAAGCGCAGGTATTCGTCATCAAGGGTGGCAAGGAAGCTATTTCCCATTGCTAGGTAACGACATGCTGTTATCTCAAAGGTCAGCGGCAACTAGGTCAAAGTTGCAGCGGGAAACGCCAGAGCAGGTGGAATGAGAGGGGGAAACGCCAGAGCAGGGGGGAATGAGAGGGTGAGAGGGGGAAACGCCAGAGCAGGGGGAATGAGAGGGGGAAAAGCCAGAGCAGGGGGAATGAGAGGAGGAAAAGCCAGAGCAGGGGGAATGAGAGGAGGAAAAGCCAGAGCAGGGGGAATGAGAGGGTGAAACGCCAAACAGGGGGAATGAGGGGGTGAGAGGGGGAAACGCCAGAGCAGGGGGAATGAGGGTGAGAGGGGGAAACACCAGAGCAGGGGGAGTGAGAGGGTGAAACGCCAGAGCAGGGGGAATGAGAGGGGGAAACGTCAGAGCAGGGGGAATGAGAGGTGAGAGGGGGAAACACCAGAGCAGGGGGAATGAGAGGTGAGAGGGGGAAACACCAGAGCAGGGGGAATGAGAGGGGGAAACACCAGAGCAGGGGGAATGAGAGGGGGAAACACCAGAGCAGGGGGAATGAGAGGGGGAAACACCAGAGCAGGGGGAATGAGAGGGGGAAACACCAGAGCAGGGGGAATGAGAGGGGGAAATACCAGAGCAGGGGGAATGAGAGGTGAGAGGGGGAAACACCAGAGCAGGGGGGGAATGAGAGGTGAGAGGGGGAAACACCAGAGCAGGGGGAATGAGAGGGGGAAACACCAGAGCAGGGGGAATGAGAGGTGAGAGGGGGAAACACCAGAGCAGGGGGAATGAGAGGTGAGAGGGGGAAACACCAGAGCAGGGTGAATGAGAGGGGGAAACACCAGAGCAGGGGGAATGAGAGGTGAGAGGGGGAAACACCAGAGCAGGGGGAATGAGAGGTGAGAGGGGGAAACACCAGAGCAGGGGGAATGAGAGGTGAGAGGGGGAAACACCAGAGCAGGGGGAATGAGAGGGGGAAACACCAGAGCAGGGGGAATGAGAGGTGAGAGGGGGAAACCCCAGAGCAGGGGGAATGAGAGGGGGAAACACCAGAGCAGGGGGAATGAGAGGGGGAAACACCAGAGCAGGGGGAGTGAGAGGGGGAAACAGAGCAGGGGGAAAGAGAGGTGAGAGGGTGAAACGCCAGAGCAGGGGGGGAATGAGAGGGTGAGAGGGTGAAACGCCAGAGCAGGGGGAATGAGAGGTGAGAGGGGGAAACACCAGAGCAGGGGGAATGAGAGGTGAGAGGGGGAAACACCAGAGCAGGGGGAATGAGAGGTGAGAGGGGGAAACACCAGAGCAGGGGGAATGAGAGGGGGAAACACCAGAGCAGGGGGAATGAGAGGGGGAAACACCAGAGCAGGGGGAATGAGAGGGGGAAATACCAGAGCAGGGGGAATGAGAGGTGAGAGGGGGAAACACCAGAGCAGGGGGAATGAGAGGGGGAAACACCAGAGCAGGGGGAATGAGAGGTGAGAGGGGGAAACACCAGAGCAGGGGGAATGAGAGGTGAGAGGGGGAAACACCAGAGCAGGGGGAATGAGAGGGGGAAACACCAGAGCAGGGGGAAGGAGAGGGGAGAGGGGGAAACACCAGAGCAGGGGGAATGAGAGGTGAGAGGGGGAAACACCAGAGCAGGGGGAATGAGAGGTGAGAGGGGGAAACACCAGAGCAGGGGGAATGAGAGGGGGAAACACCAGAGCAGGGGGAATGAGAGGGGGAAACACCAGAGCAGGGGGAATGAGAGGGGGAAACACCAGAGCAGGGGGGAATGAGAGGGGGAAACACCAGACCAGGGGGAATGAGAGGGGAGAGGGGGAAACACCAGAGCAGGGGGAATGAGAGGTGAGAGGGGGAAACACCAGAGCAGGGGGAATGAGAGGTGAGAGGGGGAAACACCAGAGCAGGGGGAATGAGAGGGGGAAACACCAGAGCAGGGGGAATGAGAGGGGGAAACACCAGAGCAGGGGGAATGAGAGGGGGAAACACCAGAGCAGGGGGAATGAGAGGTGAGAGGGGGAAACACCAGAGCAGGGGGAATGAGAGGGGGAAACACCAGAGCAGGGGGAATGAGAGGGGGAAACACCAGAGCAGGGGGGAATGAGAGGGGGAAACACCAGAGCAGGGGGAATGAGAGGGGGAAACACCAGAGCAGGGGGGAATGAGAGGGGGAAACACCAGAGCAGGGGGAATGAGAGGGGGAAACACCAGAGCAGGGGGAATGAGAGGGGGAAACACCAGAGCAGGGGGAATGAGAGGGGGAAACACCAGTGTCAGTGAATGAATAGGAATCAGTCAGATGTTTTCTTTGCTTGTTTGGAGTTGAATGGAAGTCAGTGCGGCTGACATGTTTGTTTCTTTAAATGCTTTTCTTGACATCCGTTGTCATGGAAAGAGGAGACGTCACTTCTTCCACCTGGAGGTTCTCTTAATCAGTTCTTCCGTCTTACTAAACCTCTCCACAGCTGGTATAATTATATTCCAGTAGAGATTAGTGAAGCATTCAACCTCTAAACTTCCTTTGATCTATGAAGATATATTTTCATGGTGTGTGTGTGTGTGTGTGTGTGTGTGCGTGCGTGTGTGTTTTCCCAAAAACACATCATAGTCATAAAGTATGACGCAAAAGAGAAAATGTTGTGGTTAGGTTTGTCTGGTATCCAGTCTGGATATTTTAAGATGTTATCAGTGACGGAAAGTAACACAAACTGTACTTTAGTACAACATTGTGGTACTTAATTCTTCTATTCCTCTACAATTCAGAAGGAAACATTGTTTTCACTTCACTATTTTTGACAGTTGTTTGACAGTTTTGCATACTAAGATATTAGTTTCAGTGTAAAATATGATGCATTTTTAGTGCACAAAATCATCTTAACTGAGTCCTTAAAGGTGCTCTAAGCAATGTCACACAGCAAATACGAAAACACGATTTTATGGAAAGTACCCCATGCCATTCTCTAGGTATGGTGAAGGGTATGTGATGATGTGGGGCTATTTTAATTCCAAAGGCCAAGGGAACTTTATCAGGATGCATAGTATCCTGGATCCATGAAATAACTGGCCTTTAAAAATAAAAGTCTGCCTGCCTCTATGGGAATTTAACATAGGGGTGTACTGACTTATGCCCCCTGTATTTTAAGGAAAAACATTTATTTATTTACGATACATTATTCATTAACAACGAAAATTGGTGTCCTTAAAGATTGGATTTTTCCTCATTTTTTTAATTAAGGATTTTTTTATTCCTCTTTTTAGTCAACTTTAGCATGGGTGTCCTAATTTTTTCACGACTGTATATATAATGTTACATTACATGTCATTTTTAATGTCACTTATGTATACATAAGTGACATTTTAGACTCCAGCCCAATTAATGGAAAGCAAATGATGAATGTCTGACAGCCATAAACCCAAATATTTCTCCTTTCTTCCCCCTCGTTTATCTGCTTTTTATCCTGTTTTTTGTCTGTTTAATTTAGACTGTTACTTTCTCTTCTATGGAGCAATCGTCAGAATTACATTTGTGTGGAAAAAGTTCCGTCGTTTGGTTTAAATTAGTTCTGTATTGTCTCAGCTGTTGGGTCAGTGCCTTGCTCGAGGACACAAACAGTTTACGGAAAGTTACTCTTCACTTCACTTCACTTTCCACACCGAGATACACCCCAGGTGTGTGTCTACCTGTATCCCTCCAGCCGTTACTGATGTTACTCAACTGGAACTAGAGATTTCAACACACACACACGGACTGTTTATAGCCACGGTTGCTATGGAAGCGAGTGTCTGCTTACATATACACGCCTACTGCAGTCAACTGTGACGCTCTAGTCGTGTGTGTTCGTGTGTGTGTTCGTGTGTGTGTGTGTGTTCGTGTGTTCGTGTTTGTCGTCATATCTAAACAAAAGGCACCTTGTTTTTTAGGCTGTCAACTTTGGTGCAGACTGAAATTACTCGACGACTGTGTGAGAAGTAAACAATATTTATAAAAATGGCTGAAATTTAAAAGTAAAAAGAACTGAGATTCATAATGCAAATTCAGTATTTTATTATTATTATTTAGAAACTGTATAAATATAAAAGCATTGTATTTGTGTGAAAAGAAAATAATTTACTTCTTTGGCTCTGAACTTTTAAAGTGCAAAAAAATCAGGATACAGTGAATGATTAGTTAATACACTCTGGTGTTAGTAAGGAGTGAATAAATAATCAACATCTTCAGCAGAACATCTGCATAAAACTAAACAAAAAAACAAATATTTAGTATTCCAGATCTGGAGGATTATGGTTTCATGTTTATCACAATGAAAACTTAAATGAAACAAATGTACGGTGGCCCTGAAGTGCAAAACACGACAGCAAATATGAAAACACGACGGCAAATATGAAAACACGACGGCAAATATGAAAACACGTCGGTCGTGTTTTCCTATTTGCTGTCGGTCGTGTTTTCCTATTTGCTGTCGGTCGTGTTTTCCTATTTGCTGTCGGTCGTGTTTTCATATTTGCTGTCGGTCGTGTTTTCATATTTGCTGTCGGTCGTGTTTTCATATTTGCTGTCGGTCGTGTTTTCATATTTGCTGTCGTGATTTGCACTTCAGGGCCACCGTACAACATGAACAAACTCACAAATCAAATTTGCAAAAGAAAAAAAACAAAAGCAAAGAGTGAGATGTCCAAACACAGTCCTGAGCCGCACGTCCTTCTTAGATGACATCACACTGGCGGAGAGATGATAGATGACATCACAGCGGCGGAGGCGAAGGTCTAGGTGAACTTCCTGATAAAGCGCAGTTTGAGGTAAGCGATGATGAGGAAGCAGATGGTCATGACGCCGAGAGCCAGGTGGTTCTGCCAGAGGCCCCAGGTGGAGGGATCGACACCCTGGACCTCCAGAAACTCCTCCCCCGTACAACTGGAAACAGACCAACACATCACACCATCAGACTATTCACCCCACCAGCAAATTAAGATAAGATAAGATATACTTTATTGGGTTACACTTTACTTGAAGGTCTCTACATAAGAGTGACACGACACTGTCATGAACGTGTCATAAACATTATAAACACAGACTGATCTCAATAAGTGGCGTATGTATGACACGCCAATCCGTATGTCATTTTGGCGTGTTATCAAGACGCATACATAACAGTTTTTTAGCGTGTTTATCAATGCCGTTTGGCCTCCATTGACCTACATTAAGTGTGAATTATGACCGTAGCCAGTAGTATGAAAGGACAGAAGTCCACAGAGAGAGGTTGGTTGGGGTGGATGGGTAAAACACAGGACTTTCACCCGGGAGAGCTGGGATCGCGTCCCGCATGTGGCGTTTATTAACTGTTTTTTTTTTTATTTATTTTTTTTAAAGCCTTCCCCAATGTTCTTTTCCTGACTGTACGTACACGCCGCCGCCGACTTGATCTTCTAAAGATACCGGAAGTCATTCATTTTCAATGGAAGCTGCTTCTCTCAGCTGCAAGGAGCGGAAAATCTGTCGGCGTCGCGTTTTGGGCGTTTTGAGCGACCAGAGCGTCAATCAGAAAGTTGAAAGTAGGTCAACTTTATGGTAATGAGCTATGACGCGGTTCAGCGGCAACCAATCAGAATATAGACGTCCTTCACGCTGGCTGATTCCAGAGAAACATACGATGTAAACTTTGGTTCCTACCAAAACATTAGTTCAGAGAAAAAGGAGGAGAAGCTCATCATGGCCGTTGCTGGGTTCCCTATCATTTATGATGTTTGCGTATAGGGACCAGTTAACGTTACCTGCCGGTCACATGGTCTCTAAACAGTCCGCTCACGGTGAAGTCCTGCACGGATCAACAGCTGGCGGCTGCTCGCTCTGCCTGCACGCTGCTGCGGTTCAGCGGCTAACGAGCGAGCTAACTGCTAACAGACACCGCTGCGACCAACAACCAATACACATTCTGTCATTAGATATGTAATTTATAAAAGGTTTCTAGTGTCAGTGTATTGGCCGTGCAGTGGCTGCTTGATCTTTTTCCATGATGAACATAGAAAGCTGCTACGTCAGAGCGGCCAAAGCCTCAAACAGCTTCCCCGGACTTTCTGACGAGCGTCCTCGACCGGGCGGCCAGAGCTTCTTTGCAGCTCAAGTCGGCGGCGGTGTGTACGTACAGTAAAGCTAACCGTTTATTGTTTTCCTAAACGTGTGACGTTAGTCACCGTCGTGTTTTTGTCGTTTTTTAGTGTTACTAAAGCCTTTCCCAATGTTCTTTCCCTAAACCCAACCGTTTTTTTTTACATGCGGGTGACGTTGTTCTCACAATAGCACAACATTTTCTCGCGATAATATGCGCTGTATACAGTGTAGACATACAC
>NC_050189.1:13436442-13451442 GCF_008315115.2 Sander lucioperca
AAAATACCCAAAATGCTACCGTTTGTCAATACAATGTAATTAAGGCCTAGTTTTTGTAAACGTACCTTTGTCTAAGGTCTGGCAATGCAGAACTAGGGTTATGGGGATTAATGGAAACCAATGATGTCCTCGTAAGTATGTTTGTGTGTCAAACTCACATGAAGAGTTTCCGCTCCGAGATGAAGAGTTCGGCAGCCGAGAGAGAGCTGAAACACTGATTCACAGTGATGAAGAAGAGAGCGCCCATCCTGAAATAACAACAACAAAACTCGTCAGTACACAGACGGACACATGTGTAGTTTAATCCAGCACATAATACCATCCAATTTGAGAATATTGTAATATAATAATTAAGGGTGTCACAACTCTCCAAATCCACGATCTGACTTTTGATTTTAAGGTCAAAAAGTCAATTACATTTTGGATTTAAACATTTTCTTTTCCTAACAGGGACGGCACAATGCCACAATAAGAGCCACCAGATGGCAGAAGGGTACTTAAAAACAACAGTCACTTGTTGATAAAGGCAGCCGCACCAAATACTTAATTATACAATAACAAATCAAACCAGAATAGAAAATAATACCTGTTCTGTATTCCACTTTGATCGTCCTTAACATCAAAGAAAATGGCTCCTACGACCAGAGCGAGGAACAAAGTTACTGCTATCTAAACAGAATAAAAACACGCTTATAGTCAGCATTTATTAATACGCATCGCTGTAGTGAATGTCATACATCTTAAAAGGAACATTTCGATATTTTGGGAGGCAGGCTAATTCGCTTTCTGGGGAAGAGTTAGATGAGAACATTGATACCACTCTTTAAATTAATTAAAAATGTATTTGTCTTTTAATCACATCATGACACCAGCACAAAGACATCAGAGTTGTGAGCTGAAAGCGATCTCCGATCTCCGATCTCCAGAGCAGGGGGAATGAGAGGGGGAAACGCCAGAGCAGGGGGAATGAGAGGGGGAAACGCCAGAGCAGGGGGAATGAGAGGGGGAAACGCCAGAGCAGGGGGAATGAGAGGGGGAAACGCCAGAGCAGGGGGAACGAGAGGGGGAAACCACCATAGCAGGGGGAATGAGAGGGGGAAACGCCAGAGCAGGGGGAATGAGAGGGGGAAACGCCAGAGCAGGGGGAATGAGAGGGGGAAACGCCAGAGCAGGGGGAATGAGAGGGGGAAACACCAGAGCAGGGGGAATGAGAGGGGGAAACCACCAGAGCAGGGGGAATGAGAGGGGGAAACCACCAGAGCAGGGGGAATGAGAGGGGGAAACGCCAGAGCAGGGGGAATGAGAGAGGGAAAGGCCAGAGCAGGGGGGAAACGCCAGAGCAGGGGGAATGAGAGGGGGAAACACCAGAGCAGGGGGAATGAGAGGGGGAAACATAGCAAAATTATAGATATTAGTTTTTAAATCAAAACGTAGCGATGTAAATGTAGCCTAGGTTAGCTTATTCAAGCAACGTTTCTTACCAGCAATTGATGATGGTTATATTCTATACACACACGCAAATTCCTCCCCCCGAAATACGCTCCCATAAGTGGTTTGTTCAAGCAGCAATTGAGACTGGTATTTAGGTCTCTAGTGGCCGTAAACCCAAAACGTAGCAGTGTAAATGTAGCCTTACACCGATATAAGATGGTATTGATTTTTTAAGACTCCTGCTCGATGTTCCTACCTGAGCGAAGGAGGTCTGAGGGTTGAGCATGAGGTTGCGAAATGTCCTCTTGAGAACCCATCTGAACTGGGTCAGGAAGCCCGTGTTGTAGGTGATGGTTCTGGAGCGACGAATGGTGATCCTTGGCTTACCCTGAACGATCTTTTCTGAGAGAGACAGAAAAAGGTGATAACTGTTTTTTTTATTTGGTCAATTGACAAGCTACCCAGCAGTTTAATACATTAAAGTTTTTCTGAAATGGTTCCTGAACTTTCATTTTTAGGGTCCTATTTTAATGATCTAAGCGCACGGCGTGAAGCGCATGGCGCAGGTGCGTTTAGGGCGTGTACGAATCCACTTTTGCTAGTTTAACGGCGGAAGAAAGGGTCCGTGCGCCGGGCGCATGGTTCTAAAGGGTTGTACTTAGTGTCTTCATTAATTCATAGGTGTGTTTTGGGCGTAACATGCAATAAACCAATCAGAGATCATCTCCCGTTCCCTTTAAAAGCCAGGCGCGTTTGGACCTTGGAGCCTTGCTATTATGATGGAGGATTTGCACCGTAATATTTTTATTTGTAATCTTCTGCATGTGTGTGTGCTGCTGTGCGTCCCTGTGTGTGTAACAAGCATAGTGTGCGCGCGCTGTGCACGAGCCTAGGAGCATTTTACTAATGCTCTGTTAAAATAACAATGAAATGCTGCGTTATTGACTATAGACCAGGTTTTTGTTGGTCAATGTGGTTACACTTTTCAAAAACTGCCCCAGTGGACATGTACCATAACTCTGTTTAATGTAAATACATATAAAGAGATCTATGTGATGTTTTTGTATCTACCCAGCTCTGCTTTGGTCTGTCTGAAGTATTGGCAGTTTCTATATTCCTCTACGAGTTTGTCCTCAATCCCCCGTTTGGACTTTGACGCCAAGTCTGAATCTGGATCTGGAGGAAAGAAAGAAAGACAGAAAGAATTAGGAATTCAGAATCGTCCAAACGGAGAAAACTAAATGGAAAAAAATACAATATATATCTGACCCAAGCCCATTTAACACACCTTCTTTGTCAATGCTATTGAGGGCGACGGCGGTTGAGTCTCCGTTAATAACGTCCAGGAAGAAGTCAGCAGGGTTGTTGTGCGGCTCACAGGTGTATCCTGGGAAATGAAGTTCCAGACCCTAATTACATCCAGCACATCACTTTCACATCACGTTATGTTATACTGGATTAATTTGAATGTTCCTACCGATGTCTGAGAAATAATCCAGTGCAGTCTGAGCCGGGCCGTGGTAAACCTGAACATTTACCATGTAAAGTTCTTTATTAATTAAGTTAATACACAACAAAGAATAGACAGCGGCTGAGGGGTTTTTAAGAGGTGGGAAAAAAACGTCAGGACGCTTGACTGTGAAAACAAAATAAAAAAGACACAAAGATAAAAGGGAGCAACAAGAAAAAGAGCAATAAAACAATGAAAGAAAGAAAGCAATCATAGAAATAGAAAGAGACAAAAAAAATAAAAAATCACAAAAGACAAAGAGAGTGAGCAACAACAACAGGAAAAAAGACAAAAGGTTTTACTAAAAATAGAAAGAGACAGAAAAAGACAGTCTGAACCAAGAAAAAGTGACAAAAAAGGAAAGCGACACAAAGACAGACAGAGCAGCAAATAAGAAAGAAAGGCATCACAAAAGACAATGTAAAAAATAAATAGAGCGATTAATTCTCCTGTTCTCTTGTCAAATTTGACCGCTTTTAAAAATGTCTATATCAGAAATATGGCTTTTTTAACCAAATTACCACAAAAAAAGGATGGATTTCATACAACGCTCTTTGCAAATATATCAGTGCTGTCAGTTAAACGCGTTATTAACGGCGTTAACGCAAACCCATTTTAACGGCGTCAATTTTTTCATCGCGACATTAACGTTTTTTTTGGCCTAGCAAACTTTGTAGTTTTTTTTCACATGCTGTTGCAACAACTAGTAACGTTAGAAAAACTACAACACCACACCGGATCTAGCTAGACCGGAAACTAAACAACAGGCACGCCGCACACACTTGTTTGGGCTTGTGAGCCGGCCAAAGAGTAGCAGGCTAACGTTACGTTTTGAGTAGATGGCGAGCGCGAGACGCCGAAATGGATGCCAATAAGATTCTGAATGTAAAGTTTACTTTCAAAAAGTTGCCAAATGGTTCCATTGACAAGACCAAAGTGATCTGTGTGTTTTGTCGTTGTGAACTGAGCTATCATCGCAGCACGTCCAGTCTGAAATACCACTTGATGGCCAAGCACGCAGCTCATGGCCAAGCACACGGCTGATGGCCAAGCACGCAGCTCATGGCCAAGCACACGGCTGATGGCCAAGCACACGGCTGATGGCCAAGCACACAGCTGATGGCCAAGCACACAGCTGATGGCCGAGCACACAGCTGATGGCCAAGCACACAGCTGATGGCCGAGCACGCAGCTGATGGCCGAGCACGCAGCTGATGGCCGAGCACGCAGCTGATGGCCGAGCACACAGCTGATGGCCAAGCACACGGCTGATGGCCAAGCACACGGCTGATGGCCAAGCACACAGCTGATGGCCAAGTACACAGCTGATGGCCGAGCACACAGCTGATGGCCAAGCACACAGCTGATGGCCGAGCACACAGCTGATGGCCAAGCACACAGCTGATGGCCAAGCACGCAGCTGATGGCCAAGCACACGGCTGATGGCCAAGCACACAGCTGATGGCCAAGCACACAGCTGATGGCCAAGCACGCAGCTGATGGCCGAGCACACAGCTGATGGCCGAGCACACAGCTGATGGCCAAGCACGCAGCTGATGGCCAAGCACATGGCTGATGGCCGAGCACACGGCTGATGGCCAAGCACGCAGCTGATGGCCAAGCACGCAGCTGATGGCCAAGCACACGGCTGATGGCCGAGCACACGGCTGATGGCCGAGCACACGGCTGATGGCCGAGCACACGGCTGATGGCCAAGCACGCAGCTGATGGCCAAGCACACAGCTGATGGCCAAGCACGCAGCTGATGGCCGAGCACACAGCTGATGGCCGAGCACACAGCTGATGGCCGAGCACACAGCTGATGGCCGAGCACACAGCTGATGCCAATTCTCCATCCCCTCGTCAAAGCCAGGCGACAAAAGCACAAAGCAAGCCGATCCACTTTTCCATGTTGATAAGAGCATTAAAATGAGAAAAAAAATAATGGGACAAAAAGAAATCTAGGGACATTTAGAATAGATAAAAATGTGCGATTAATTGCGTGTTAACTATGACATTAATGCAATTAATCGCAATTCAATATTGTAATCATTTGACAGCACTAAAATATAACTGATCACTTTAATTGAATTTCGGGTGAAAATTGAAATGGTTTCAAATCAGTATCCTGACTAAACTCATCCACTCAACATACTCTGATCTTAACTATTAGTCAAAAATAATTCATAATTTCTGCTTTTTTAACTCAAATATTAGGTATAATTCTATATAAATGAGATTCATTGACCATGAATTCCAAAAAGTAGTGTAAAACTAGTGGTAGTGGTAATTGCTGTTAAGGTAGTTACACACCAACCAGACAGCCGACGGTCAGCAGTAAAGCCAGTCGGACTGATCAGTCGGGTCCCGAGGTCCAAAAAGTGCCTCAGAACACACTGAGGCGACGCCGACTTGAGCGTACGCTCTATACGTGCGCGAAACCTAATACGTCGCCATAGCAGCAGGCGGCGCTGCTCTGTATTGTTTCCATTAACAGTCTGATTGTTTCCCAGAAAATGAGAACCAGCAGCTGATTGGACGAACGCGTCACGTGGGTCTTTTTTCTCCGGAAATTCACAGCCAGACTGTCATGGCGGCTCGTTCAGAATACGATCTCATATTGGACTAAAATAGTTCACCGAAACGTGTTTCTGAAAACATTTTAAGAGAGAAATAGGCCGTGCAGTTGCTGAATCTGTCTTCATTTCAGATCAACAAAGGTCAGTTTAAAAGATTTACGTCAGATTTTGAGCGGCTCATCCGCTCCCCATTTCCGGGTGAATCCCGACTGTCCTGTCTCCGACTGAACATGTCAGGTCGGCCCAAATGAAGGCCGGCGGCTCCTTGGACGGCCGACGGCACGGGACACACGGAACAGACTCGAGTTACCGACCTCGCCAGACGGTCCGACGGCCGATAATTGGCTCTGTGTGTCAGCACCTTTCAGTGAAAACTAAAATAGGGATGACAAATGTCGAAAAAAGTATTCATCTTTTTGGACCCGGGAGGACAACACAAGGGTTAAAAAAAACGGAAAAAGAAACAAAAGACAGAACAAAAACAAAGAAAGACAGCAGTAAGAACCAGGGGGACAAGCAAAGAATAGAAGAAAGGTAGAACGTGAAGAAGCCAAACAAAGTGACTGTGGTTAAAGGAGCCGACCTGTTTGCCGTTGACGAGCAGGGTGAGGCTGTCAAACAGCCGGTAGATGGAGTAGCGCGGCTGGTGGATGGAGAGGATGATGGTGCGACCGTTGTTCCCCATCCTGAACCAAGAACAGGAAGACAAACGGGTCAAAAGTGGCCTCAATCGTAACACAACTTTCTGCATCGCTGTAGTCTTCATACGAGGCGTGTTTCCAGTGCAATAGTATGTTTGGTGTGTGCAGTAACAACGTGAAACATGTCAGGATCAATAATATCTATATTCACGAGTAGTTTTTATACAGTCTGTACAATTTTAAATTTCATTTATCTTACAGCCGTTTGTCTTTTGTCTCTGTTGTTCTTTTACTTCTATATATATATATATATATATATATATATATATATATATATATATATATATATATATATATATATACACACACACACACATATTTATATATTTTTTTAATTTAGCTTTATATTTTTATTGCAAATTTTCTATTGTTTTTTTTTCCTTATACATTTTGTAAAATGGCAAATATCTATTCTATTGTGTGTGTGTGTGTGTGTGTGTGTGTGTGTGTGAGTGAGTGAGTGTGTGTCTTTGTGTGCATGTCTCTGTGTGTGTGTGTGTGTCTCTGTGTGTCTCTCTGTGTGTCTGTGTGTGTCTGTGTGTGTCTGTGTGTGTGTGTGTGTGTGTGTGTGTATATATATATATATATATATGTGTGTCTCTGTGTGTCTTTGTCTGTCTGTCTGCGTGTGTGTGTGTTTCTGTGTGTGTGTGTGTGTGTTTCTGTGTGTGTGTGTCTGTGTGTGTGTGTGTCTGTGTGTGTGTGTGTCTGTGTGTGTATATATATATATATATGTGTGTCTGTGTGTCTTTGTCTGTCTGTGTGTGTGTGTGTGTGTGTGTGTGTGTGTGTGTGTATGTGTGTGTATGTGTGTGTCTGTGTGTCTGTCTGCGTGTGTGTGTCTGCGTGTGTGTGTCTGCGTGTGTGTGTCTGCGTGTGTGTGTGTCTGCGTGTGTGTGTGTGTGTGTGTGTCTGCGTGTGTGTGTGTCTGCGTGTGCGTGTGTGTGTGTTACTTCTTGAGCAGCAGCAGCACAGAGTTGGCGGTGCTGGCGTCGAGGCCGGTGGTCGGTTCATCCAGGAAGAGGACAGATGGGTCGATGATCAGCTCCATGCCGATGTTCGTCCTCTTCCTTTCACCGCCGGAGATCCCACGAATCAGCTGAGTGCCCACCTACACACACACACACACACACACACACACACACACACACACACACACACACACACACACACACACCTCAAATAAATATTTGTCATTGTAGTTGTTATTTGTCAGTGTATGTTTGTCTAAGTGTTAATTTTTTTCTTATCACTTTGGTTTTTATTAGTTATTTGATGCTATAAAATACTTTTTCCTCGCTCCTTTTGGCCCTCTTTCTTTTTTTTTGTCTCTCTCTTCCCCCCCCCCCCTCCTCCTCTCCTCTCCTCCTCACCTTGGAGTCGGCCACTCGGCCCAGTCCCAGCTCCTGGATCAGTTTTTCGACTTTCTGTTTCTTCTCCTCCTGAGAGATGGCCGTGGGGAGTCGCAGCGCTGCGGAGAAGGTCAGGTTCTCTCTGACCGTCAGAGTTCCCATCACCACGTCATCCTGCAGACACGAAAACCATCATCAAGGACTAAAACACGACAGACGTACTCGTTTCTGACAATAGACAGTGAAAGAAATGGACACAGCGATGCCATAGACTTCGACGGAGACCAGTGAAGTCACTTAGAAGCACTTTTCCGGTGATGGCTGAGCGTTACTGAGCAGCCTCTAACTGAGAGAGACGACGTAGATGTGACGTGAGCAACCTGTCTGAAAGTTGGAAGTCTTCTGGTAGCTGTGCCAAGAGAAATCTCAATCATTCCCAATCTAGCAGAGACGGAGAGCGTGAGTAGGATCTGTCCATGAGCGTAGGAGCAGGAGCAAAACGTTGCTGAAATATGCTTTCATAGACTCTCTATGGGCTTCTCCCTTGACTGTATGATGCCTCCACGCCCCCCCGATTGCCTGCAAGCTTCTCCTGTACTATACGGTAATTCCTCTACTATGCGACAGTAAGTCCCGTGGTTATGACACAATCGTTAGCCTATTTTTACAAAAACGTCTGCTACGGAGCCATAACGTGAGGTACAAGGTAATGGAGTCTTTTATACATTGTCGTGTTTCTTCAGAAAAGTCTTTAAAAACTTCAGATGTAAAGTTTTTTGCTGTCAAAGTGGCGCCAAAATGAATGGGAGTCAATGGGATGCTAACGGCAGGTGATGGCTTGTTAGTCTCAGAATCTCCCCATAGGAGCTACGCTTTTCGGATGCTCGCTCACCCCCTTGTTACTGACCCAAGAAGCTGTATTTATTGTTGTGAGCAGTTCCCTTCCTGTCCAGATTCAGAACAGGAAGCTCTCCTGAATCAGAGTCAATCTGTTGGCTTCCGCAGGTCTGACTTCCCTTTTGTCTTCCTGTCCGTCTCACCCACCTGCACCACGTATCCAGACAGACACTTAAAGTTTGGAGGCTGCGGGGCTCCGTCGATCAAAACCTCTCCCGACAGACCTGCAGGGTCCTTTCTGGCCGCCAAAACATCCAGAAACCTGAACGACAAACGGATATCATAAACTACTCTGACAGGAAGCTCTTCAGTAATACCACGCTAAAGTATAATTCCTGCAGTAATACCACTCTAAAGTATAAGTCCTGCAGTAATACCACTCTAAAGTATAATTCCTGCAGTAATACCACTCTAAAGTATAATTCCTGCAGTAATACCACGCTAAAGTATAATTCCTGCAGTAATACCACTCTAAAGTATAAATCCTGCAGTAATACCACTCTAAAGTAAAAGTAAAACCTTACTTACGTAAAAGTATCAGCCAAATGTACTTGAAGTGTGAAGGTAAATTACTCTAAATCAGGGGTGTCAAATATACGGCCCGTGGGCCAGAACCGGCCTGCCAAAGGGTCCAATCAGGCCCACTGCTGGATGACTTTGCAAAAGTGTGACGTTTGCAGAGAAGTATTTAATTACAATTCCAAATTTACCACTTTAATCTCAGAGAATATCTGAGTTCTTTTTCTGTAAATTTACAACTTTAATCTTTGAAATTCTGAGTTTTTTTCTCTGAATATTACCCCTCTCTCCCAGGTCCGTAACATTACTTTCTTTCCTACGATGGCCTTAGAATGAGAAGCAGTAGCAGCAAAAACTGTCCTGTCCTGTTAGTAGTGTCCTTTACACTGTCCTGTGACTCCATGACTGGCCCGGGACAGTCAGACACTGTCCTGTACACTGTCCTGTGACTCCATGACTGTCCCGGGACAGTCAGACACTGTCCTCTACACTGTCCTGTGACTCCATGACCACTGTCCTGTACACTGTCCTGTGACTCCATGACCACTGTCCTGTACGCTGTCCTGTACACTGTCCTGTGACTCCATGACCACTGTCCTGTACACTGTCCTGTGACTCCATGACCACTGTCCTCTACACTGTCCTGTGACTCCATGACTGTCCCGGGACAGTCAGACACTGTCCTCTACACTGTCCTGTGACTCCATGACCACTGTCCTGTACACTGTCCTGTACACTGTCCTGTGACTCCATGACCACTGTCCTGTACACTGTCCTGTGACTCCATGACCACTGTCCTCTACACTGTCCTGTACACTGTCCTGTGACTCCATGACTGTCCCGGGACAATCATGGCAGTCACAGGACAGTGTCTGGGTGTCACAGGACAGTGTACAGGACAGTGTCCGACTGTCCCGGGACAGTCATGGAGTCACAGGACAGTGTACAGGACACTACTAACAGGACAGGACAGTTTTTGCTGCCACTGCTACTGCTTAGCAGAAGCAACTTGCGTTTGCCAACATCAAGCTAACAAGAAACTCCGTGGCGGATAAAGTTTCTGATCTTTCTGGAGTAGTTCACTGGTCCGGCCCACTTGAGATCAAATTAGTGTTATGTGGTCCATGAACTAAAATGAGTTTGAGACCCCTGTTTTAGATGTAGTGGAGTCAAAGTACTGTATGAAGCTGCATAAAATGGATAATACTCAAGTAAAGTACGAGTCACAAAGCCACTCACGATGACTTTCCGCTTCCCGTCGCTCCCATGATGGCGTTCAGACCCGGCTTCATGATCCCACTGAGAGAGAAAGAGAGAAACTTGACAAATGTTTATATAAATAAAGTTTTTTCATGTGTCACGTGTTAAACAAAAGGCTTACAAGACACCTTCAACCTCATAAACCACATCCGTTAACACATACTGAAAAAAGAAAAACTTTCCAATTTAGTTTTATATACCTGCATGTCTTCGCCAAATATTTTCATCCTCTCAGTTACGTATACGTACGTTAAGTTCCAATAAGTCAACGTTGACTTTTGGTTTCACACGAGACACAAACTGCGGTTTCCTGGGTTAGAGTCCTTTGGCTTTACCGGAAATGGCAGCTGATTGGACGAATGCGTCACGTGGGTCTGGCTGCTCCCGAATTTCAAAATCAAGCGTAATGGCGGCTCGTTCAGAATACGATCTCGTATTTTAGGAAAATAGTTCACCGAAATAGTTTCTGAAAACAAACGGACAAAAACGACAAAACCTTGGAAAAAAAGACGGTAGAAAGAAGGAAGTAAAGCAAGAATATGTCGAAAATAGTAATAAAAACTTCGGGAGGAAAAAAAAAAGGAAAGCAACACTAGAGCGACAAAAGTGACAAAAAATTCAAATAAGCGACAAACTTCGAAAAAAGTTACAGAAACTTCGAAAAAAGAGACAGAAACTTAAAAAAGTAAGGAAGAAAGGCAAGAATAGGTCAAAACAGACGACAAGACCTTCAAAAAAAGGTGACAAACTTGGAGAAAAAAAGACAGTAGAAGTAACTACAGCCTTGTAACTGAAAAACATTTAGCAAAAACTGTCACGTACCCCCTGCAGTCCTCCAGAGTACCACTAGGGGGACACGTACCCCCTGCAGTCCTCCAGAGTACCACTAGGGGGACACGTACCCCCTGCAGTCCTCCAGAGTACCACTAGGGGGACACGTACCCCCTGCAGTCCTCCAGAGTACCACTAGGGGGACACGTACCCCCTGCAGTCCTCCAGAGTACCACTAGGGGGACACGTACCCCCTGCAGTCCTCTAGAGGACCCCTAGGGGGACACGTACCCCCTGCAGTCCTCTAGAGGACCCCTAGGGGGACACGTACCCCCTGCAGTCCTCCAGAGTACCACTAGGGGGACACGTACCCCCTGCAGTCCTCCAGAGTACCCCTAGGGGGACACGTACCCCCTGCAGTCCTCCAGAGTACCCCTAGGGGGACACGTACCTCCATTTGAGAAACACTAGCTTAGAGCAGTGGTTCCCAACCTTTTTTCCTTGGCGCCCCCCCTACTTATGTCTAAGAAAAGCTGAGCCCCAACTCCGAAACCAAAGTTGAGGTAACTCTCGAGATAGAGCCTTACTTTCTTTTTTGACACAGAGGAGTTATCAGCACTTTTACGTTTCTCCGCCATGTTTCATTCATAAAATAGTGATGCCGTGGCGGCAGGAAAGACGAGGATGATATCAGCTATCAGCTGACCTGATGACAGCAGGGTCCCAGGTTAAGAGGTCCCGGAGGTCTGGCCTACTAAATAGCCTGCCTACAATTTTAAGCGAGAACAAAAATATATAGTTTTTATACAGACTTTTGTATACATTATATATTCTAGTGTATTATCATAATTTGTTTAACATGTGCAAATATTTTTTTTTTACCTCAACATCAAACCAGATAGAGTTGCGCCCCCCCTGAGATCTTTGCCGCCCCCCTGAGGGGTCCCCGGACCCCAGGTTGGGAACCACTGGCTTAGAGCACCTTTAAGGAAAAAGTCAATAACCTTTGACTGTATTGTTGTATGTCTCATATAGCTTTCTCATTTATAGTTTGGTCGACATAAAACCCTAAAAACATCAGCAAATCGCTCTGTATGTCTGGCACATATTGCAGAATTGACAATAAAGTTTCCATCATAGAATAAAGCAGGCTACCACACAGCCACCTGTTGCACAGCCTGAATATGAAAACGCTCTGCATCTGGGGCTCAAATTCTGCTTTGAGTGTCACGTAATTACAGTGTGAACAACAGTTTTCTGTCTTTTTGGTTTGGCGCAAAACTAGTCAAAATGTTGTTGTGAACCTGAATTGATATGTGGGCCGGATCAAAATTTGCAAAGGGGCCTGGATTTGGCCCCCGGGCCTTGAGTTTGACACAAACTTGTGTGCTCTAAAGGGTGACTTTTGCGTCAGTATCAGACGTATTTGACGAGTTGGGGTTTGACTATGAAGCTACAGTCAGCAGCCGGTTTGCTGGGGTCATCCCTATGTTCCCCGGGTCCTATGTTCATAGGACCTTTTAGAAAAAAAAGGTCCTATCTTCCCCGTTTTTCCCAAAAAGGGTCCTATGTTCCCATGTAGCAATACATACCGGAGCATAGGACCCGGGGAACATAGACACGCTCCCTAGGCGGGGTCATCCCTGGGTTAGGGGTTAGGGTTGGAATTTGGCAGTAATGGTGGAAAAAGTAACAGACCTCATACAAAGAGGTCCCAGGGATACAATAGGACCCAGAGATACAATAGGACCCAGGGATACAATAGGACCCAGAGATACAATAGGACCCAGGGATACAATAGGACCCAGAGATACAATAGGACCCAGGGATACAATAGGACCCAGAGATACAATAGGACCCAGGGAACATAGACACGCTCCTGGTTAGCTTAGCATTAAGACCAAAGGAAAACAAAACAAAATAAAGACGTTATTCTCACACATTGGTTTCTCTACAGATTAAACAATTGTGATATGTGTTTAAGAGCTGCTGGTACAGAAGCAGGCTAACAGTTTCCCCCCGTTTCCATCTTTGTGCTAACCTAAGCTAACGATCTACACACTCATATTGCTGATTCATCTCTATTTTAATGTTGATTTTTAGTGTGAAATGACGAGGCAGTTTCCGTTCTGTGTTTCTTTGAAGTGGCTGTTGGTGAGCTCTGTGATTACGTAACTGGTATCGTCTCATATTTAAAAGAGGAACTGAAAGAGGAATTTAGTCGTTTTGCAAACCGTGACATTTCAGTGGCTGTTCTGAAAAAGTCCGATTCATCTTTTGGTGTCTTTTTGCCGAGTCAGGGTTCAGGACTTCCTCCTGAATAAATCAGCAAACTGATTTTTTTACAACACATGACAGTGCAGGTTTTTGTTGTGTCTTCCTTCCTTTTGTTTTCCTCACATGATGTGATCTAAAACTTACAGTCAGCAAATTTCAAAACATGACTTTGGTTTATTTTCACCCTTGAAACCCTGATGCTGCAGTTTTTTTTGTGTTAGTGTTCAATAGGATGGAACCTGTTTTTTGCTTCCTATTTTTATCTGCCCTTTTTCCCTTTCCTTCTTTGCATTATATATATATATATATATATATATATATATATATATATATATATATTTTATTTATTACTTATATTTTATTTATATTTTTGCATCCTTTATTTCAAAGTCTCTTGTTTTTAAGTCTCTTACTTTGAAAGTCTCTTGTTTTTAAGTCTCTTACTTTGAAAGTCTCTTGTTTTTAAGTCTCTTACTTTGAAAGTCTTGTTTTTAAGTCTCTTACTTTGAAAGTCGTCTCTTACTTTGAAAGTCTCTTGTTTTTAAGTCTCTTACTTTGAAAGTCTTGTTTTTAAGTCTCTTACTTTGAAAGTCTTGTTTTTAAGTCTCTTACTTTGAAAGTCTTGTTTTTAAGTCTCTTACTTTGAAAGTCTCTTGTTTTTAAGTCTCTTACTTTGAAAGTCTCTTGTTTTTAAGTCTCTTACTTTGAAAGTCTTGTTTTTAAGTCTCTTACTTTGAAAGTCTTGTTTTTAAGTCTCTTACTTTGAAAGTCGTCTCTTACTTTGAAAGTATCTTGTTTTTAAGTCTCTTACTTTGAAAGTATCTTGTTTTTAAGTCTCTTACTTTGAAAGTCGTCTCTTACTTTGAAAGTCTCTTGTTTTTAAGTCTCTTACTTTGAAAGTCTTGTTTTTAAGTCTCTTACTTTGAAAGTCTTGTTTTTAAGTCTCTTACTTTGAAAGTCTCTTGTTTTTAAGTCTCTTACTTTGAAAGTCTCTTGTTTTTAAGTCTCTTACTTTGAAAGTCGTCTCTTACTTTGAAAGTCTCTTGTTTTTAAGTCTCTTACTTTGAAAGTCTTGTTTTTAAGTCTCTTACTTTGAAAGTATATTGTTTTTAAGTCTCTTACTTTGAAAGTCTTGTTTTTAAGTCTCTTACTTTGAAAGTCTCTTGTTTTTAAGTCTCTTACTTTGAAAGTCTTGTTTTTAAGTCTCTTACTTTGAAAGTCTTGTTTTTAAGTCTCTTACTTTGAAAGTCTTGTTTTTAAGTCTCTTACTTTGAAAGTATATTGTTTTTAAGTCTCTTACTTTGAAAGTCTTGTTTTTAAGTCTCTTACTTTGAAAGTCGTCTCTTACTTTGAAAGTCTTGTTTTTAAGTCTCTTACTTTGAAAGTCGTCTCTTTGAAAGTCTCTTGTTTTTAAGTCTCTTACTTTGAAAGTCTCTTGTTTTTAAGTCTCTTACTTTGAAAGTCTTGTTTTTAAGTCTCTTACTTTGAAAGTCTTGTTTTTAAGTCTCTTACTTTGAAAGTCTTGTTTTTAAGTCTCTTACTTTGAAAGTATATTGTTTTTAAGTCTCTTACTTTGAAAGTCTTTTCTTTTTAAGTCTTACTTTGAAAGTCTTGTTTTTAAGTTCACTCTTCAACGTTTTAATGTGTGGGAACATTAAATCTAATATCTAGTACACCTTATGCAACATTAAGTCTAATTAAAC
>NC_050189.1:13456442-13461442 GCF_008315115.2 Sander lucioperca
TTCCGACACAGACAGCTTCCTCCCTGTCTCACTTTGTAGTCGATGTTGTGAAAGCTAACGGTGGCGCCCAAACCTGCGGACTGAAAAACAGTCAGTTCACCCCAAAAATGTGTGATGTAAGCACAAGGGCGTAACTTTGGGTTCAACATTGGGGGGGTACAGGGGGGGTTTGAGATCTCCAACTATCTAGGGAGGTCCCGGGACATGTCTGCCTAGATTTTAAAAAATAGCGACAAAAACATTGAAAAAGGCAGCAAATGTCAGAAAAAACGCCAAAAATTTAGCCTGGAAATCCAGACCCAAATCCGAAAGATTAAGGGTCTGGTATTGAGTAATGAAAATGGCCCAACTCGAGGGGCGGCACCAAAATCTTACTGCACGCAATTGGATAACACTACGATCAATCACAACAATACACGGGGTGACGCATCCAGGGCCCCAAATGGTTAGCTACCAGAGGAGCTAACTGGTAGATTAAACTCTTAGCTACCAGCGGAGCTAACTGGTAGATTAAACTCTTAGCTACCAGCGGAGCTAACTGGTAGATTAAACTCTTAGCTACCAGAGGAGCTAACTGGTAGATTAAACTCTTAGCTACCAGCGGAGCTAACTGGTAGATTAAACGCTTAGCTACCAGCGGAGCTAACTGGTAGATTAAACTCTTAGCTACCAGAGGAGCTAACTGGTAGATTAAACGCTTAGCTATCAGAGGAGCTAACTGGTAGATTTAACGCTTAGCTACCAGAGGAGCTAACTGGTAGATTTAACGCTTAGCTACCAGAGGAGCTAACTGGTAGATTAAACTGTCGTCATCTGTTTAGCTCGCCTCTGGCCCGCCTATATCAGATACACCGATGTGATTGGTGCAGCTCAGCTACCAGGGCATAGTTAATGAGCATCATTACTCAATGCCAGAGTGACTCGCTGAGCAAATTCAAATTGTGCTCTCGCGAGAACTCTGGATTTCCAGGATACCAAAAACGTTGAAAAAAGGCGACAAAAACGTAGAGAAAAAAAAACAATACTAAAAAGTCAGAAGCACCAAAAACATTGAAAA
Source organism: Sander lucioperca (assembly GCF_008315115.2). Lineage (NCBI taxonomy): Eukaryota > Metazoa > Chordata > Actinopteri > Perciformes > Percidae > Sander > Sander lucioperca. Next base: position 13,457,500 of record NC_050189.1, read on the forward strand.
CGCGACAAAAACATAAAAAAAAGCAACAACAACGTTAACAAGGGACAAAAACCTCAGAAAAGGCCAGTTTTGATTACACCTATGTGTCAGCATCAAGAGAGGAAGGTACCTGCTGTTTTGAGGCTCCATTGTGGCCGATATCTATCGTCACTCGGCTCTGTGACATCTTCTCTCCTCCTGAAACAAACAAACATTCAACTGTAACCAACATTTCTTATAGAAAGACGTCCTGTCTCCTTTTCAGCACCAGAAGAATGGGCAAAAGGTGACAAAATCTTCAGAAAAAGCAACAAAAACTAGGTAGGCCGAAATTTATTGTGAACCTAAATTGATAGTGCGGCCTGATCCAAATCTGCGAGGGGCCGTGTTTTGGCCCACGGGCCTCGAGTTTGACACAAGTGAGGTAAGACGCTGGAGGAGCAGGTTCTTCATCGCTATCTGGGAATGTTGATCGACATATCTGTGTGTGTGTGTGTGTGTGTGTGTGTGTGTGTGTGTGTGTGTGTGTGTGTGTGAGTGAGAGTGTGTGCGTGTGCGTGTGTGTGTTTTTGGGAATGTTGATCGACTGGAAAAAGTTTTTGGGAATGTTGATCGGCTGGATAAAGTTTTTGGGAATGTTGATCGGCTGGATAAAGTTTTTGGGAATGTTGATCGGCTGGATAAAGTTTTTGGGAATGTTGATCGGCTGGATAAAGTTTTTGGGAATGTTGATCGGCTGGAAAAAAGTTTTTGGAAGTACTCTTAATAGATCTTTCACTAGATTTAAAAGTACCCCAGTGTGGAAATACTCCTTTACTAAGTCCCCCATTCAACATATTTACTAGAATAAAAGTCATAAAGTACAAAAAGTCTTGGGATCCAAATTAAGTATTAAAAGTAAAACTACTCATTATGCAGAAAGGCCCATTTCAGAATAATTACATATTACTAGGGCTGTCAAAATAACGCGTTGATTTCGATTAATTAATCACAGAGTATGTAATTAATTATATTACATTTTTTAATCGATTGACAGCCCTACATATTACGCAATAATGTGTTCATCGCTGTAATGTAGAAGATGGAAAGTGGAGCTAATTTTTATTTACTTCATACGAAGCTACATTTCCTAAACTAATCCACATCAATATGGTTTCATCTTCATCCCCACATCCTAATTTGTATTAACCCTTGTGTTGTCTTCCCATCAACCACGAACCTGTTGTCCGTCCGTGTCAAAATTTGCGTTTCTTTCGATGCTTTTGGCTTTTACTATTTTTTTTTTTTTACTACGCTTTTTGTCAGTTTTTACGCTTAAAAAAATGTATGGTCAGTAACTCTTATTGATATTGACATAATGACATTATACCTCATTTTTGAGTTTAAAAAAAGCTGAAATTATGAATTATTTTTGACTGATAGTTGCGATCGGAGGACGTTTAAGTAAACCACAGAATGTCAAAGTTTAGTCAGGAGACTTTTTTGAATACTTCAGCATTTTTTTTTCAAATGCTATTGAATCTAAAAAGTAAAATACCCCAAAATTCAATGAAAGTAATCATTCATTTTTACCATGCATCAATGTTATTTTCGGTCAATTCGGTTGAAAGGAAGCCATATTTCTGATATAAAAAAACTTTGAAAACGGCTCAAATTTGACCCTATAGGACAACACAAGGGATAATAATTTGAATCTGCAAAGGAACTTAATGTTGTCAAATGGATGTAATGGAGTAGAAAGTACAACATTTGTGTCTATTCTTAAAGTACAGTAGCCTGGGCAAATCCACTGGTATCCAGTCAATAAACAAGACTCTAAAGTCGCTCGCTGTTCTTCTATATCTCAGCCACAGCAGCGCAGATTTGAGATTTATCTTCTTAAAAAGACGCATGTGACAACAGGAGCACACAGAGTTCGTTACTCACCCGCTGAAGCTGTAGATTCCAGTGAGAATAGCTGCCGACGGACGCACCACAGGACACTGACTGTAAAGAGAGCCAAGTTGGGAGTTCACTATATATGTGTGTGTGTGTGTGTGTGTGTGTGTGTGTGTGTGTGTGTGTGTGTGTGTGTGTGTGTGTGTGTGTGTGTGTGTGTTATGAGACCTGTTATCTAACCTCGTAACTCTCGTAACCTGTAGGTTGTATAACAGAAGTAGGCAGAAGGGCAGCAGGGAGGGAGTGTGTGTGTGTGTGTGTGTGTGTGTGTGTGTGTGTGTGTGTGTGTGTGTGTGTGTGTGTGTGTGTGTGTGTGTGACTCGCTCTCTTTCACTTCTCCAACTGGAAGAAGACGTGTTGTAATTCTTCAGTTCATTTTTTTTTATTGTTGATATATTATCTGTTGACTGTTTCCTGGATGAATTGATTAGTTGTTTGGTTTCTAAAATGTCAGAAAACGGTGAAAAATGTGGATCAGCGTTTCCCCAAAAAGCCAAAAAGATGACGTCCTCAAAATGTCTTGTTTTGTCCACAACTCAAAGATATTCAGTTCACGGTCACAGAGGAGAGAAGAAACTAGAACAATGTTCACATTTAACAAGCTGGAAGCAGAGAAGATTTCCATACAAAAATGACGTGTGTGTGTGTCTGTGTATTTCTGTGTGTCTGTCTGTGTGTCTGTCTGTCTGTCTGTCTGTCTGTGTGTGTGTGTGTAAGGGGGGGGACCAATCATTTCAGGGGCGTGTCCCCGTTCTAGCCCCGGCCTGGATCCTTCCCCTGTGTTTAACTCCCTTTGTGATTATTTTTGGCTATGCCAAGCAGGATGTCCGATTGGACCCTGGCACCCTGCAGCACCGTCCAATCAGGGAGCAGCAATCAGGCTCACCTGTCGTTATATAAATGGTGTCAGATTGTCAATCGCTGCAGCTGTGATTTTGATCCATCTCTGGCTGTGCGTCATTGAATGTCGAGTACTTGCCGCGTGCCGAGAGCGAGATACTTGTTGGTGAGACTTTAGCTTCAGCAAAATTGTGACGAATGGATTAAAAATTGTGCGTTTGTCTGCTTCACGTAAGCGGCTACGGTTAGCATACTCTGCTAACTAGCTTACTACCTACAATAGTAACAGAGTAATCTTCGAAGCTAAGGAGTTTAGTGTTAAGATAACTACATTATTTGGTGAAGTTAAAAGATGGACAAACACATCCACGGCGTGCTAGCTGGTCCTGGATGCTATATCAGAATTGAAGCTAACGTTAGCAACTCTGTGCTGCTTTTTATTTGGATTTGCGGAAGTTCAAACTCCGGCCAAACTTGTTTTCCAAAACACGCTACCTTTATCTCCATCTGCTGATGAAGATCCCGTGATTAGATTGAAAGCTCCAGAACAGCTGCTGAATGGATCTCGACCGTTTCCTAACAACAAATTAGGTTATTTCTGTATTGCTTTTTAAATATGTTTTGTCCCCGTGAATCTGTCCTGATCTTGGCAAGAAGATGACGTTTGGTCTTTTAAAACTTCTTCCAAAACCAAAGTCTGTTTAGTCATTGTACTGACTCAACAATACACTTCAACTTCCTCCTAAGATTTGAAGTGTGTCTGTCTGTCTGTCTGTCTGTCTGTCTGTCTGTAATGTGTGTGTGTGTGTGTGTGTCTGTCTGCGTGTGTGTGTGTGTGTGTGTGTGTCTGTGTGTGTGTAGTGTGTGTGTCTGTGTGTGTGTGTAGTGTGTGTGTAGGTGTAATGTGTGTGTGTGTGTGTGTGTGTGTGTGTGTGTAATGTGTGTGTCTGTCTGTCTGTGTGTGTGTGTAATGTGTGTGTCTGTATGTTTGTGTGTGTGTAGGTGTAATGTGTGTGTGTGTGTGTGTGTGTGTGTAATATGTGTGTATGTCTGTCTGCGTGTGTGTCTGTGTGTGTGTGTGTAGTGTGTGTGTAGGTGTAATGTGTGTGTGTAATGTGTGTGTCTGTCTGTGTCTGTGTGTGTGTGTGTAATGTGTGTGTCTGTCTGTTTGTGTGTGTGTGTAGGT
>NC_050189.1:13471102-13551102 GCF_008315115.2 Sander lucioperca
GCGAGAGCTCTATACTAACAGATGGACAAGATGACACATTAATGCTCTTCATGTTTACCCTGGATTGAATGAGTCAGGTTGTCTATACGGAGTACAAAATACCAGCCTTCCATCTGTCAGGTCAAATCATATCCATGCTTATGAGCTTCAGAGAGGTTCATGGGCAGAAACAGCTCTCTATCTCTGTGCAACATCACCTGCCATTTTGAAGTGGCAGATGTATATGCCTAAAAGGGAGACATTAATGGTTGTACTGATAGAATAAACTTATATTCAAAATATTCAACAGCGCTCAAGTTAAACAGAGTTTGTAGAGCATTCCAGTCAACTCTGTCTCAGATGAACAGGCGACTTCCCACTTCAGACACCTACAGACAAACCAAGGTAAGTAAACATTTGAAATTCCCCAAATGTAACATAACATGTAACCGAGCTTGCTTCCATAGTTGACCTCCCTGGTTAACCTTTTCTCAGATCTCTGCAGGGTAAATCCAGACAGCTAGCTAGACTATATGTCCAATATGAGTTTTCTGTTGCACGACTAAACAACTTTTGAACGTACACGTTCTACCAAAACAAGTTCCTTCCTGAGGCTATTTTGCAGTGGTACCGTGGATTTTCCCGCTGCCTAGCACCGCCCAAGACAATTGTGATTGGTTTAAAGAAAAGCCAATAAACCAGAGCACGTTTTTCTCCCATCCATGCTGTGTGGGCTAGCCAGACCCTCCTCTGCAGCGCCGCGGTGGAGGAAGGTCTGACAAAGTGAGAATAACCTAAAATATATATCCAGTAGAATTAAGGGTTACCACCCCCAATAATTTAGTTTGTGTGAAAAGAAAGAAAGAAAAAAAAAAAAAACACATTTTATATGCAATTTGTAAGCACCTTGTTGTCAGTGTGGCCACTGAAGTAAGAGGCTCAGAGCTCCATGTGGCCCTTTAGAGGGAGAACACTGACACTGTAGCCACACTTTGCTGCATACTGCTTAGTGATGGGGTACACTCCTGTCCCAGCTGGAAGAGAAATATTACACGAGTAATACAGCTCAAAAATGACTCCAAACTTGTTCGTGGATAGTAAAGGTATAGAGCTGAAATAGCAAACCAGTAACTTGATAACTTAAGAAATGTTTCCCTATTTATTAGATTGAAGATGCAGTACTAATGGAATAAAAGATTATATGAGAGACTTAAATTCTTCTATCCCTCACAGCACATGTTGGATAAGTTAGGACCAGTGGAAATCAGGTTCAAAGATGCTCTTGAAAGTGGGGTTTCCGTAAATGGATGGAAACATATTTACATTTTTGAAAAGGCACTGGACACCATTGTTGCAGCTGTCGCCGTGGTCCTGCTGCACGCCCTGCTACGCCCCGCTATGCTCTGCTGTGCCCTGCTACGTCCTGTAACGCCCTGCCGTGCCCTGTTATGCCATGAACTACTACAACTACTATTTCTAGTCATAGTTCCATTATCTTTATTGTGACTATTATTGCCACTGTTCATCACACCCCCAACCGGCACCATCAGACACGCCTACCAAGAGCCTGGGTCTGCCGAAGTTTCTTCCTAAAAGGGAGTTTTTCCCTCGCCACTGTCGCACTAAATGCTTGCTCTTTTGGAATTACTGGAATTGTTGGCTTTCTATATTATAGAGTATGGTCTAGACCTACTCTATCTGTAAAGTGTCTTGAGATAACTCGCATGATTTGATACTATAAATAAATTGAACTACTTAATTATAGTATAATGAAATGAAATAAAAAGATAATGAGTAATTACCATTAGGAGGCAGTAATGCAACGCATAGGATGCCAACTGCTAGAAGAAGAAGAACAAGAAGAAGAAGAAGAACTTAACAGCCTCAAAGCGAGGTTCCTTCCCAGTGAAGGAGAGATCAACAACTATCATGAAGTAACGATCATGACACTCCATATGAAGATCTCCTGTGTGCACGAACAAGTTATGGTCAAAATATGGATATGTTTTTATTATTGTAAGTGAAATTAGCAAAAATCTTGAATTACCTTCAGGAAAGCTGGTACATTCTACAGCTGACCACACAGAATGGAATAAGGCAACACTGTAATACAAAAGCATGTGTCTTGCATGCTAAAATTTCAGCACAATTAAAACTTAATGGGTTGTGTCGCAACTAAATAAACTTACCTAAGGCAAAACCCAAAAGCCATAGCAACTGATGTGTTGGCAATGTCTAAAGCTAGCCTAGCTGCTAGCAAACTACACCTGCTAACCAACACAAGCTTAAGTGAACCACTTGCTTGCTTGTATATTCTGGCCAAACTGACACTATGTGCTGCTGTCTGCTACACACCAGTTTTTACAAGTCAGGCTATTCACCGACCAACCAGAGGCCCTCAGGTGTTACAGCCACATGTGTAGCTCATTAGCAATCAAGGTTTCTTTCAATCAGTTGCAGCTGATGAGGTTAGATTTGCCTTTACCCCTCATGGGTAGAGAAACTGACTTATAAAAACTGGTGTGTAGCAGACAGCAGCACATAGTGCCAGTTTGGCCAGGATATACAAAAAAAAAAGCAAGTGGCTCACTTTAGTTTGTGTTGGTTAGCAGGTGTAATTTGCTAGCAGCTAGGCTAGCTTTAGACACTGCCAACACATCAGTGGCTATGGCTTTTGGGTTTTGCCTTAGGTAAGGTGTGGGATCATAGCAATTTACAAGCTGTTGGTTGCTGTTAGTGCACCTTATGGTTTCAATTTATATATGCATTTTGAATACATGATTTTGTCTTAACAGTGTGACATTTCTCCTGTCTGTGTGGACAACTGCAAAATGTGATCAGATTCCCAATGGTAAGAATTAAAACGTCTGCTTAAACACATGCCCATTAGTCCTTAGCACGTATATTTAGATTTGAACCCATTTAGATTTGAACCCATTTGTTCATGCAGAAGTTCTTCAGATGGAGTGTCGTGATCGTTACTTCATGATAGCTGTTGATCACGTCTTCACTGGAAATGAACCTTCCTTTGAGGCTGTTGGTAAGTCATGCACAGCTTCATTACAAACTAGGGGTCAGAAACCATGTGAAAATTGAAGTTTGAGCAGACAAAACTAGTGACTGTCTTTCAGATGAGACAGGTGTGTACCCCATCACTGAGCAGTATGCAGCAAAATGTGGCTACAGTGTCAGTGTTTTACCTCCATTGGAACATGTGGAGCTCCGAGCCTCTTACTTCAGCTGCCACACTGACAACAAGGTCTGTACAAAACAGTTTTGGGTTATTTATGCAAACAATATGTGTGGCCTTTTTTCAGGGACACTGTTTTCATACATCTTATTTTACTGGATATTTCAGGAGGATGAAGTGTTCACATTCAACTTCAACCTGATTGTGACACACAAAGGAAAGGAAGTCACCTATGCTTTAAACAAGACCTGTTCTCCCTCTCTCCCCTGGTCTCCCAGAGAGGTTACCTGTGAGGTCAACTACATGGAAGTAAGCTTGGTTGTATCTTATGTAAAATATGTGGAATTTCAAATGTTTACTAACACTGGTTTCTCTGTAGGTGTCTGTGAGGAGTGATGTGGCCTGTCCAACTGGGACAAAGGATCACTGGGATGCTGTTGTCAAAACGGTATGTGTGACATTGTCTTCTGGGAAATGTTTGGAATTTGTCACCTGCAGTTGGATAAAATGCATTAAGTATATACAATTAAATGGCGGTTTAACAATGTGCTTTATTCAGGCCTATGCCTCAGCCACTTCAGATTGGCAGGTGATGTTTCAGAGTGTGCAGCAGGAGCTGATGCCCATTAGCCTTAAAACGGCTAAGAAGCATGGATATGTATTTGACTTGACGGATGGAAGGCTTGTATTTCGTGCTCCGTATGGACAACCTGACTCATTCAGCACTGAGGTAAACAACTGATGCAGAGTTTAGGGTATCTAGTCCATGGTTTTTGAAATTCTTCAATGTTATGTTTTGTACAGTAAAGCATTTGGTACAAAGCAGGTGTTTATTTAGTCTTTCTTTCTTTCCTCCCCCCTAGGTGAATGGTGTTCCAGTAGAGGTGGTCCATGCAACACTATTCTCCAGACATAGCTGGGTTTTAATTATGGTTGACCTGGTGGCTGCTTGCTCTATGCGTCAGTATTATCTTTTATGCTGTGGCTTTTTTTCCCTTGACATACAGCAAATGAAACTAATGGCGCTTTTCCATTACATGGTACCTACTCGCCTCGACTCTACTCGCCTTTTTTGGTTTTCCATTACGAAAAAAAGTACCTGGTACCTGCTAACAGGTACTTTTTTTTTTAGTACCTCCTCAGTCGAGGTTCCAAGCGAGCTGAGGTGAGCCGAAAAGGTGAAGTGAAAGCGACAGACTGGGGTGTCCTGAACAAACTCGCTATTTTTAAACGGTTTAGCCAGCTGTTTTTTTTTTTTTTTTTTTCTTTTTTGCGCTGCCTCCAGCTTCTTCTGAAATAAAATGTGTCTTCTGGCAACAACACACACCTTCGAAGTTCTGTGTGTCGCGTTAGGTCACGGCAGTTTACTACGGTGCCGCTTGTTTCAGTTCTGCGGCGGCTCCAGGCAGAGCTTTCGCCGTATCCTAAGTACACACATGCTGGCTCGACGCACACACCAGCTGACAAATGTATACATCAGGCCACATATTACATAGGCTACGGCGAAAGCTCTGCGTGGAGCCTCCACAGAACTGTGAAACAAGCTCAAGTGGCCTGATGTTATACTTGTGCGATGGTGTGTGCGTCGAGCCGGCAAGACGACCAGCCACGCTGAGGTGGTACTAAAATCTGTAATGGAAAACGGACGCGCAGTGTGTCGAGTCGAGCAGGTACTATGTAATGGAAAAACGCCATAATACTGGTGAAATATCCCACAGATAAAGGATCATATGACAACATTGGCTACATTATGTGGGAGACTCCTGAGGTGCTGCATCTGTTGGTGTCTGGTCTACAAAGGATGCAGGTCAACATTGGAGTCAATGGCGAACTTGTGGAGCAGCCAGTTGCAGAAGAGAGAGGCTACATTGTGAAGCAGCACAACTCCACAGTCAAGATCAGCATCCCCTATAATGCTGAAGGAGGATACAGGAAGGTCAGGAGGCACTGATGGGAAAAGTTGCAAATTAGTCTGAGTCAACTTGATGCACTCAAATGTAAATCAGGGTTATTGACTTCTGATCTAGTTGCAAATTTAAATTCCTGATAAATTGTACTCTTTCACAGAGCATTGTGTCTGGGAACCTCTATGAGTTCTACATCTTTCATCTCTACTTGGAGCAAATCTCAGTGGATGAGGATCATGTTGACACCAGACTTCGCATTCACAGGACACTGGCCACTCCCCTGCTGACACGCCCTGTTTTCACTGAAAACAGTAAGTCTAACAAGGCGCTTGCCAAGTTGAAGAAACGGTAATCTAAATGGCTTTTCATTTCAGGAACAGTTCCTGAGGAGCGCACATTCACGGTCTACCTCGGGGATGTCCCTGAAGACGTCGAGTTGACTGCGGTTCATTTGAATGGACAGAAATTTACAGTTCCATTTACAAATACAAGCAGCCACAACATCACAAAAGTTGTTTCTCCCAACCACACTCATGGCTACACTCTGAAGGTGCCTTTTGAGGACCCTGTTGTCATGCAGCAGGTAAAAGGTTTTTGCATTATTTGTCTGGTTGGATCTTCAGATGTCATGCTGGTTTATACATAGGAACTTCATCCGGCTTGACTCAACATGTATTTTCTGTTTCCTTTAGTTAATCAAAGATGCAACGATGCAGCACAGGCTGGACATCAACTACACACTGACCGTTCTGCCTGAAAATGAGCCTTTTTACCAACTAGCATCAGTGATGGCGTTAACTGATACCTGTAAGTCACTAGCCTTATTTTTAGACCTGGTCAAGCCTACTTGTGTATGAAGCGGAGTAACCCATTGTGTTGTATAACGGCTCCTCTAGCCTTTGATGCTGTCTGTTCTGAGTCTGGCATCAGCTTTAAACTGGACCACCAGCCTATTTACTACCTGTGGGAGATCAGTATCGGCTCAGAGCTGCTGACATCAGAGCTGGCAACTAAGCACGGTTACGTCATGAGCAACAATAGCCAGAGACTGCTGCTCGAGGTGCCGCTCTTCACTCATGGCTACAAGTACAAGGTGAGATGACTCTAACTGGAAGCATCAACACTTGTGTTTAATGTGACGTTATTTTATACATGGACACCAGTCAATACGCTGCTTTTTTTTTTTTTATTTTTTAAAAAAGGACATTACTTTGAAGAGCTTCTTCGGCACTTTTGAGCTCCTCATGCGGGATCATGAAACAGAGGTCCAAAAGTCAATTGTCAAGACTTGTCAGTTCTCTGCTACTGAACTCATTGGTAAGGACTATTTCTTTTTTTTTTTTTATTTTTACTGTAAGAGCAGGTGGAATCTCCATATAGTTGACGCAAGTGCTAAAACGCATTTCTCTACAGTGTGTTCGGCTGATGGCAGGATAACTGTGGTGGCTGACTTGCCTTCGGTCATCACAAGTGAAGGAGTTCCTGCTAGAACCAACCTGGTAGACAAAAACTGTGGACCCAAAGAGATGGACAGCACCAGGACTCTCTTCTCTTTTCCAATCAACAGCTGTGGATCCACAGTAAAGGTACTGCTGCTGCTTACCAATGTAACTCTTGAACTCATTCACAAAATTACTTTTCATATCTGGCAGTATGAGCACCCAAATGTTATGCTTGGTTTCTCCAGCTTGGTAAAGAGTATGTGACGTATGAAAATGAGATTTTCTTCAGCAAGAAGTTGCATGCTCCAGCTGACTCCAGCAATGATTTTGACAGGTATATTTTAAACCCAACTATTTTGGCTATTACCACTCCCTCAGCTTCTTTTAAATGCAAACATATCCCTCTTGTCTTGCAGGGTGACAATGCAGTGTACATATCCTCTGGCTGGACTGTTGCGTCTCTTCTCAGTATTTAGGTTTGAGTCTGACACAGCTGGTGTTGGCCGTATTGTGCGTTCTGCACACTCCACTGAAGGTTGGTGTTTTACCTATTTAACTTAAAAACGCATACTTAATGTATCACATGCCAACATCTGTTTGGTCTCTATACTCTAGGTCTACGGAGTCCCACCATCAAGCCCACAACAGTGCTTCAAACACCATTGTCCACTCAAGCAGGTGTTTCAATTAAACCTGCTTACCGGCCTTCTGCTCAGTATATCCAAGTATCCAGCTTTCCGAACAATGTCTCAAAGAAAGTATCTGGCTCTTTAAACGATGTCTCAAAGAACATTGCCAGCTTTCCAAATAATGTCTCAAAGAACCTATCCAGCTTTGCGAAGAACATCGCCAGCTTTCCAAATGTCTCAAAGAACGCATCCAGCTTTGCGAAGAACATCGCCAGCTTTCCAAACAATGTCTCAAAGAACGCATCCAGCTTTGCGAAGAACATCGCCAGCTTTCCAAACAATGTCTCAAAGAACCTATCCAGCTTGAATGTTTCCAGCTTTCCAAACAATGTATCAAAGAACATCGCCAGCTTTCCAAACGATGTCTCAAAGAACCTATCCAGCTTGAACATTTCCAGCTTTCCAAACGATGTATCAAAGAACATCGCCAGCTTTCCAAATGTCTCAAAGAACGTATCCAGCTTTGCGAAGAACATCGCCAGCTTTCCAAACAATGTCTCAAAGAACCTATCCAGCTTGAACGTTTCCAGCTTTCCAAACAATGTATCAAAGAACATCGCCAGCTTTCCAAACGATGTCTCAAAGAACCTATCCAGCTTGAACGTTTCCAGCTTTCCAAACGATGTATCAAAGAACATCGACAGCTTTCCAAATGTCTCAAAGAACGTATCCAGCTTTGCGAAGAACATCGCCAGCTTTCCAAATGTCTCGAATGTATCCAGCTTTGCGAAGAACATCGCCAGCTTTCCAGAGAACGTATCCAGCTTTGCGAAGAACATCGCCAGCTTTCCAAACAATGTCTCAAAGAACCTATCCAGCTTGAACTTTTCCAGCTTTCCAAACGATGTATCAAAGAACATCGCCAGCTTTCCAGAGAACGTATCCAGCTTTCTAAACAATGTCTCAAAGAAAGTATCAATTAAGACCACTACAGTGCTTCAAATGCCACCTGCTTACCGGCATTCTGCTCAGTACATCGAAGTATCCGGCTTTCTAAATGATGTCTCAAAAAAAGTATCTGGCTTTCTAAATGATGTCTCAAAGAAAGTAGCCAGCTTTCTAAACGATGTCTCAACGACAGCATCTGGCTTTCTAAACGATGTCTCAACGACAGCATCCAGCTTTCTAAATGATGTCCCGAAGTAAGGTAGCTTTGTTGCTAATCTGAAATTTGGTTAATTTGTCTTTTTTGTCATCCTGTTGAATTCTCTCAACAGGAGCCAGAGGGTCATCTGAAACTAAAGTGACGCCATAATTTGGATTGTGATTGTATGGGTTTTAAATGTAAAGCTCAATAAATTTGTATCTTAAATGCTCCTGACTGGTCATTGAGACAACATGAAAATGTGACAAATGTATGTAACTAAAGTAGCTCAAAGAACCATAAGATGTGTTGTGAACTTGATATAGAGCAGGATCCTTGAGCTGCTAGGTTGGACCCAGCCTGAGGGTTTGAGACTGAAATCAATGAGAACTTGAGTGCGGTACAAAGTAATAAAGTGCTTTTATGTGGTTAAAAAGACATTTCAGGACTGCAATGAAACAATTCCAACAATACAAAGTGAAATGGAAATAGAAAGTAATAACAAAGACATGTAAAAATGCTTGCATAATATAAAGATTTTTCGTTTTGAGAAGTTATTTTTAAGGTTCCTGGAAGTCTCAGATCCTCAACCGACGGACCCTGAATGCAAAGCATGCACATCTTTAGTTTTGAGCTGGGCCTCAGGAACAGTCAGCAGAGCCCTATCTGAGGCTGCGCTTCAGCTCTTAGGGTAGCTGCAATTCAGCAATGTAACTAGGAGTTGAACCATCAAGTGTGGTCTCAAAACATCTTGCTGAAGGACTAGAGTTGAAAATTAGCCAGCTGGCCAACACTGGCACATTTAAACGTACATTATGTAATTTTCTGCCGCTAAGGGTCTCTCAATCAAAATTATTGTAAACACGGACTTTAGATGACGTTGGGTAGTGGCATTATGGGAGTTGTAGTAAAATATCTGTTCACTGCTAGCTAGGTTTATCTATTGTTTTATACATGTTATGTTTAACATTTATTCATGTCATTCTGATAAATTAATTACATTTTCTTGATTCAATTTGTATTGGTAGCTAATGTTAGCTTGCTAGCTAGTTGACCAGTTAGCGAACAAGCAAGTTAACATTAGCCAACAGCTAAAACCACAAAATCACAATATATTTCACGTCAGTGTCACTTTTTGGATGTTTTCAGGCACCGAGGGGAAAAGGGTTTGTTGTCTCCTCGACCAGTATCTCCAGGGACGAGACACCTCCATCAATAGGATGGTTGTCGGGTGTTGCTTTCGGATTCTCCCCACCTTCACCTTTTGTCCACAGGACAGTCACCATTTGTGGGTCAAAGGTAACTGTAAAGAAGACCGCTTAAGGGGGAAGAATTTCAGCACAACACCGCAGCCAGCCAGACTCTGATGTCTGGGGCGATATGGTCTGTTTCCCCGACTGAACATAAAACTTTCTGTTACTGGAGTTTACTGGCTGGGTTCGGATTGCTGTAAGTTAATGATAGTGGCTGGCTGCTGGCCAACTGCGGATTTGTCAAGGCCCTGGGGCTGTTGTCCACTTTCATCCCAACTGAAGTCCCTTAGCGGTAGGGAGTGAGGCAGAAAAAACAGGGTGGGATAGCTGGCTAAATCAGCATTAGATTTGTCTTTTATCTATACAGCTACCATTAACACTAACGTTAAACGTAATCGTGGGTTAGCCCAGTTCTGTTCTTAATGAACATGTTGAACGATGTTGTAATGTTAACGTTACCCACCGAGCATTCGCATGAGCTAACGCTAACGTCACTTGTCAATGTAGCACATTAAGCGATATTGAAATGTATCAATATATAAGATCTCTGCTGTATTACTGTGTTGTAAGTGGCATGTAAGCAATGACAAAATGATGCTGTGTGGCAGAAAGCAAGTAAGCTGTATTACAGTTACTGAGTATTATTCTTTCTGTGACATTGTATGATTTACGATTACTCCCAAACGTATCATCTGGGTGCCTGTGTTTTGATGGAAGTTAGAGGAACCTGAGGGGTCAAAGGTTTTATGATGCCACTGACAGGCGACTAAATTAAACATCCTGTGTCATTAAAATAAAATTAGATTTCTCTGGGTTTGAACATTGTTGGAAACATTTAGGATAGTGTAAGTACACAACTCAACAAAATATATAACATAGGTATAGTCGTTTTTAGACATTTTAATGCAGAAATGTTACATATTGTACCTTTAACAGAAATGTTAATTAATGCGAGTTGTCTTTATAAATACATGAAAGTGCTTGTCTTTTAGTTTGTTAAAAGCTCAGCAGCTGCATTTTGTACAAGCTGAAGGCTTGAGATGGTCTTTTGGCTTAAGCCTGAATACAATAAATTACAATAATCAGAGAAGAAATCAAAGCATGAATGACCCTGAAGTTCAACAGAAAAATATTTTTATAATATTTTATTTTTCTTCAGCTGATAACATGATTGAATTACTTTAATAATGTTTTTCAAATAGATGGTCACTGTCAAATATTCTGACTGCTGGTTTAACATTTGTAGACCTGGAGCCAAGATGTTTTTTTACAATAGGGATTGACTTTGGGGGACCAAAGAGAATCATTTGATTTTTTATATAGCTGGAGAAGCTTTTGGGACAGATCAGCACTTTATTGCTGACAGACAAGATAACTGATGAGTGTTGCTTACTTCACTGTTTTTTAAGGGAGACATTTGCATGTATTTTGCATTGTATATACAACAATGGTACTGGATTTTGTGTTTATATGTCCCAATGGCAGCATCTATACACTGAAAGGGCCAAGGATGGAGCCTTGGGTAACACCACAGGGCAGAGGGGCCACAGAAGAGGAGGCATCGCCAATGACTACAGTGTCCATGATGCCAACACACTTAAAAGCAATCTAATAAAATGCAAATGTCAAATGCAGAGCTCAAATAAAGAATTAAAATCAAACAATTGCAAGCATTAGCTGTGAGTAAAAGATCATTAAGAAATAACTTGTAAACCTTCCCTCACTAAAATTTGTAATTTAGTAAGTCCAGAGGGTCAAGGCTAGGTTTCTTGAGCAATGGATGCCCTACTTTTTGCTTCAGGCATAAAGAAACAGCCAGGGGACAGAGAGCTATTTAAAATATAAAATAGTGGGACCAACACTTAAAAGCAACAACTTGATGTAGGCTTAGTTTGTCAAATTATGTCCTTCAGGTAAGGCCTCACATTTATTGAGCAAGGCTAAGGATTTGCAGTGTGGTTGTTAAATGACTATCTGCTGTTTAATGTCAAAGGAATTGGTCAAAAAAACATAGGGAGGCTTCAGTTATAGTCAACAGTTTTAAAAAGAACTGTGGAGTTATGGTGGTTTGTAATGAGAAAAGGGACCTGGCTTCTTTTATCGTTCAATGACACCAGACTGTCCTTATTCCTTCAACTTACACTTGTCAAAGTTAAAGAGCCCCTAATATGCTTTTCCCCCAGCTTTTAGTGTGTTGAGTTTTGTGTATGTAATAAGTTTTATAAAAATAAATAAAAAAAATATTCATTGCAAATGGAGCTCTCTCTCCCACAGCCAGCACTTTTTCTCAACTGCCTGAAAATGCCTCACCTACATTCCCATTTGAAATTCCTCAATTGATGTCATTGAGAAAGCCAGCCCAGTTTTTAATTTGTGCTGCCCATAGGTGCTGCCTGGGCCAGCTGACCAATCAGCAGACTGGGATTTTCAGGAACGCAGGCCAAGAGCTGAGACAGACCATTTCAGGTGGAGGCACTGCAGCAATGGGTGGTATTAGAAACAATGTTTTTTGAACATCAAAGCATGTAAACCTATTCTAGTAGACACCAAGAGTACAAATATAACACTGAAAATGATTATTATAAGGGCTCTTTAAACAGACTTTACTTAGATCTAGCTCTGCATCGAAGTAGAGCTGTTGTATCAGATCCAAAACAGTCATCTTCTCTAGAAATCAGCTACTCAAAGTAGAACAAGTGGGTTTGTCCTTCATGCAGAGTTGGTTTAAGTATAATAACAAGCCATGCATTATTTTAAGACCAATTTATTGATTACAATTAAAACACCAAGTCTTAAAATATGGTGTGTACTTTGGATTGTAGAGCTCTTCCGGCTCCTGTGAAGAGAATTAAAAAGGTTTAGGAAAAGACATCTTAAATTTCAATTTAATTAAGTACTGACCTTTTTTACTCATACTACTTTGATGGATACTTTGATGTACATAACAAGGAGGCCAGTTAGCAGGTTGCACTGAAACAGGTCTTGGGGTGGGTATGGTAGTGGGCACTGGTGTTTGAAGGATTGAAGTGGGCTTGAAGGGACTCCGTAGACCTAGAGTATAGAGAACAGATTGTAGGCATGCAATATATTTGATTTAGTTTATTCAGTTCAACAGGTGAACCATCTACCTTCGGTGGAGTGTGCAGAATATACAATACAGCCGACACCAGCTACATAAGACTTAGGGCTGCTCGAATATGGGAAAAAATATAATCACGGTCAATATTGAAATCACGATAATTTAACACGATTACTTGTTGACTTCTGGAAAGCAATTACTGAACTTAAAAAGCATTGGGAAAATAAGTTAAATAAATCAACAGTGAAAAAACACATACAACTGTGAACTTTGCCTTAATACTTTTCCTATTGAAACTTTATTTTTTCCATTCAGAACACAAGAGACAATAAGAGTTTACTTGCGAAACATAATGAACTAAATAATTGTTTCTCGATTATTCTGTTTTTGTGATCATTGAGAGCCGAAATCATAATCACGATTACATTTCGATTAATTGCACAGCCCTAGTAAGACTTAAATCTGTATACCGAGAAGAGACTAACAGTCCAGCCACAGGATACGTACACTGCATTGTCCCCCTGCAAGAAAAAGGGAATTTCTAGAATTACAAGTAGCTGAGGGGTAAATAAACAAAATAGATGGATTTAAAATATACCTGTAATCAGCTGGACTTTTCAGAGCACGCAATTTCTTGCTAAAGAAAATCTTATTTCCATATGTATTATACTCCTTGCCAAGCTGGAGAAGTGTAAAATTTGGGTGCAGCAGTACAAAGTAGTGAAATTCAATCTCTGCAATTAACCCATCCTAGGTATTAGAAGCAGTGGACAGCCACATAGGGGGAGCAACTTGGGGGTTTAGTGACATGTGGCTGGAGGAGCCACTCTACCTCTGAGCCACTGCCACCCCCAAGTGGCCAGATGTAAATTTAATTTTCAAAACAGTTACATTAGTAAGCAGCAGTACCTTGACTGTGGATCCACAGCTGTTGATTGGAAAAGAGAAGAGAGCCCTGGCGCTGTTTGTCTTTGTGTCCACAGTTTTTGTCTACCAAGTTGGTTCTAGCAGAAACTCCTCCCACTTGTGATGGCCAGAGACACGTCAGCCACTACAGGTATCCTGCCATCAGTCAAACACACTGTAAAGAGATGCATTTTAGCAATTACAGCAACTATATGGAGACCCCACCTGAATGTTCTTACCAATGATTTCAGTAGTAGAGAACAGACAAGTCTTGACAGTTGAGCTCTGGACCTCTAATGTTTCATGATCCTGCATGAGGAGCTCAACAGTCCCAAAGAAGCCCTTCAAAGTAATGTCCTATAAAAACACAACACAAAAGCTGATGCTTCCAGTTAGTCTCACATCACCTTGTACTCGTAGCTGAGTGAAGAGTGGCACCTCAAGCACGATGACGATGTGTCAGTAAGCATGTCAGTGAAGCAGCATGTTTAATATCAGGGCCCTTGAACTAGAACGCCAAAGCTGAAAGCAGACATTATTAATGCTAATAATTCAACCTGCTACGACACAACAATGTCATGCCATTAAAAAGGTCTATTACAGCTCATCAAGTTAAGGTGTCTCTCTGGTTCACCTTCATTAACACATGATCCCATAGCTCTGGTATTTAAGTAAAAGTTTTTAAAAAGCACCAAAGGGCTAAAGCAAGTCAGCTATTTCTGTTTGTTTGTGTTGCTAATGATGATTATTATTATTTGTTTATAAGTATTTAATAATAAATAAGTTAACAAAAATCAAAAGTGTAAAGCACTTTGGGTTTAGGTGTAATGAAAGGTGCTATAAATAACATTGACATTGGCATGCATGTTTTCAAAAAGAAACAGTTCCATTCATTGAATTTCTTCTTCTTCATCTTGTCAGGATAAATACTAAATAAAAATAAAATAAAAACACAAACATAAAATAACTTACAATAAGGACCTAATAAAAAAATAGCATTAATTTATTTCATTTACAGGTGAGGTATGCAAAAACATGTGCAGAGCATCAGCAGCAGCAGAACGGAGACATGAATCCAAGCGATCCACACTGAAACTCCAGAAAAGAGGAGACAAGAGGTCACACATTGTGTTCCTTAAACCAATTGAAATGACGGTAAATTATTTTTTGAATCTCCCCATGTCAGTTTTAATACAACTTATTTGTGTAGAACATTTAGCAGAGTGTTAACAATGATTTAAATACAGTTTAAATAAAGTTTACTACCGAGACGAAGGTTTTGCTGTCCCTCCAAATTCACTCTCCATCTCCTTTGGCCTGATTGGAGTGGAAAAACGAATCACACGTTTACATAATTAATATCAAATATGAGTCACAGATCAACTCCTAACACTAACATTAACACACACACCTGTGTTTGCAGCTTCCCTGCGGGTGCGTTTGACTGGCACGGGTGAAAGGTTCAGAGAGGAGTTCAAAGGGTGTTGGATAGCGAGAGTACTACTATCGTTTGCTGGGTAACGACACTGAATTGTGAGCCTAAAAACAGAAGAGACTTACCTTACTTAACACTATCATCCAGTTTAAAGACAAATATGTGACAGTATGTAAGTGTCTCACCTGTATGGAGAATCTCTGTGTATGAGAGGATCATCTAAAGGCAGTAAATCTTGAGGGTAACTGATCTGGTTTTCATAAACAATGACATTTCCCTCGGTCTAAGGAAATATAATGAGGTCAGAAAAGAGGCCAGAAAGCATTTTGTGTGAATTTCAGTTGATAAAATCATCTCACAATTACAGTTGTCCCACAGGAGTCCAGGCTGAAGCTGAACATTGCTCTGGCACTGTCCGTCTCCATGGGAACACAACTGGGGTCCAATAGGGTGGTCCGGTTGGGGTGAGTGGGCGGGATGGTGCGGGTGGTGTCGACTACTGCCACCATCCTCCCTTCTGGCAAACATACTGTCAGAGAAACACTGCTAGTGTCAGGATTATTACAAACAAACGTGGTTTCTGCTTCAGTTTGAACTTGTGGTGTGTACCTAGGAGTTCTCCAACAGGAAAAGTGCATTCATGGACAAGACTGTCCTCCACTTTCAGAGACTCTGCATCCACAACAGACACTTCCACCCTAGACACAAGACCCCGCAATGTCAGCTCCTGCATTGGAAAAGAAAAGGAGCAAACGTGCATTATCACAGCAGCAATGTGATATAGCGACTGTATGAAAAAGTTATGAAAAAAAAAGTTGTTAAAAATGTAAATATCTGATCAGTCTTACTGTGACATTGAAAAAGTGCTACATTACCTAAGCATAAGGTGAACTATAAAAGCATCCCAAAGATGATGTTAATGTAAAGCAACAACGGAATTATCCACTACAGAAAGTAAACGTTACACATTAGGCATGAGCCGGTTACCGGTTTCAAGGTATACCTCAGTTTGAAAAAGTCAAGGTTTCAAAACCACTAACATTTTCCGTTGTACTATTCCGAAGGTATGAGCTGTTTTTTATGAGTGGTCAAGGAGAGAAACTGCAGTTTAGTAATCTGTCTCCCTGCCAGTGTGCGGAGTGTCACTACCCGATGTGAGTCGAGTGCAGATGTGAGTTGCGCATGCGTCACTTTGCAACAATGACCAGATTTCACGCAGATCTGTTTTGCTGTTAGCCACAGAATAATGAGACAGGTACATTACATAGCAGTAATTTATTATTTAGCGTAAGGCATCACATTTTCACGGTATGATCCCTGATGTCAGTTCTAGATTAGAGGCTGAAGTAGCCTACAAGAACCTGCTAACGATAGAAATTGACCTACAGAAGTTTGTTCACTGCTGGCTACGAGTTAGCAAAGGATGTCACTTGAATGGCGTTTTGAGTTAACGTTAGAAATCAAACAATCATAGATAGCTAAAACGCTAAAATCTGAGCATGCGCAACTCACATCTGCACTCGACTCACATCGGGTAGACAAGAGTGTTTACAAATAAAATACATTGTATTCAATGGAAAAAAAAATGTTTTTTTTACCCAGACATTTAAAAAAATAATACATTTTAAAGCTGTAATTGCAATACCGTGAAACCGTGATATATTTGCTGAAAGTTATCATATCGTCAGAATCGTATACTGGCCCATGCCTACGTCACATCAGATAAAAAAAAAAAACATGATTGATCACCACATAGTTCATTCCAGGGCTGTAGAGGGGGATCTCCACAGTCAAGTAGTCCTCCTCCGTCTCCACCACGAACCCACCCATCTCCACCAGGTCCCAGTCCAGTTTGCGAGCTCCGAGGAAGAGCTCCCACTGCAGGTCAGGCTGGGCCCCGTGGTGCAGCAGCACCAGCAGGCTCTTCTCTGTGCACTTCCCCTCCAGCTTCGGGGAACCAGGAGCTGCACCATAGGGAGTCATCAGTATATTAGTCTCGCATTGCCAGACCTTCCTCCACAGCGATGCGAAGGAGGGTCTGGCTAGTCCACACAGCAATCCGGGATGGGAGAAAAACGTGCTATCGTTTATTGGCATTTCTTTAAACCAATCACAATCGTCTTGGGCGGAGCTAAGCGCCAAGAGGAGCCCCGGTGCCTCTGCTAAATAGCCTCGGGAAGGAACTTATCGTGGTGGAACGTGTGTACATTCAAAAGTTGTTTTAGTCGTGCAACAGAAAACTCAGATTAGACAGATAGTCTAGCTAGCTGTCTGGATTTACCCTGCAGAGATCTGAGGAGCAGTTAACCATAGTCCTCATAAATCGACCAGAGTTTAAAATTAAAACACAAAGAAAGCGGAAGGTAACGAACATCCGAAAAGAGTGACATCCGCCAGAATTTCTGGCAGAACGAGAGCAATCCTGGAAGTGGAACGTCGTGGATATAGACTATCAGTATATTGCTTAAATGCACCAACCGTTCTGAACCAATGGTGACAAATCAATCACTCACCTGCATATTCAACACTCTGCTCTATAGTGGCTTGATGGTAAAACACTTCTCCGTTGGGTACAATGTTAAGAGTAAAGGTGAAAGAGAGGCTGTACGTCTCATAGCCACCACCTATATGCTGGAATTAGACAGGAGGTTGTTTCAGATCATTTTGAACTTCTACACATACAGTTATAAAAAACTGCTCAGTGTTGGTTAATCTCACCTCTGGGATTATTTTTGGGTGTGACAATGGGAAACCAAGCTGGTAGGAGTGGCTCCCATTAGAGTGGGAGAGCCTGGATACTCTGAAGCTGTCTGTGTCACTCTGGGTCCAGGTTAAAAGGTCACCACCACTATCTACTGTCACCTTCTGCAAGGAAACGTCAGGCGCAAAGAGACCTAAGGTGACAGAAAACAATCCCTCAGATAGGACTGTGTCTTTGGATAGATAGAGAGAGAGAGAGAGAGAGAGAGAGAGATTTTTTTTTAGATTTTTACAAAAACACTTTATTTACGTATTTATTTGTACAATTTCACAATAAAACAAAGTGCTAATGTATTAAAATCTCAGTATTTGTTTACAAATAATATCATCTAGTAAAAACTTGTGCAAAAACCAACTCCTCATCAACAACAGAACAAAGAATATCATTAAAACACCAACGCTGTTTAAAAGCATCAATGTCATCAATGTTTATAAAACCTGAACTCTAAACCAGTGTCTGGCCCTGATGTTGCAGAGCCAGACTGCTTTGGCCTCCTGCCCCTCCCTGTTCTACACCTTTTATATATATATTATATATATATATATATATATATATATATATATATATATATATATATATATATATATATATATATATATATATATATATATATATATATATATATATATATCAGACAAATTAATTACCATTAAAATTACA
Source organism: Sander lucioperca (assembly GCF_008315115.2). NCBI lineage: Eukaryota > Metazoa > Chordata > Actinopteri > Perciformes > Percidae > Sander > Sander lucioperca. The sequence continues at coordinate 13,489,488 of NC_050189.1, forward strand.
TGAGAACACCTTACTGTTGGTGAAGAGGATTTGTGGGATGAAAGGAGTCTTAAGGAGCCTGGAGGTGCGATGCTGTGTGAGCGGCCAGCGCTCGTCCTCCCACTGACTCATGAAGAAAAGATCCGCAGACATGGACTGGCTGTACCGTCCCCTCACAACACCACTCTGGAAGAGTAACAGCAGACATACTGAAAGGTGAAACCCACATCAGTCACAAAACATTTGCGAACAGTACATTTTTTTTTGCAGATGTACAATTGATTTCTATTTCACAAAAAAAGCAAAGATGAGAGAAATGTCATAAAAAAATACACAATTTTCTATACAAAAAAAATATAGATATAGTTATCCCTCAGATCTACCCAGTGGGAGGTAGTGACCCTGTCCTATAGTACATCTTGTATACCTTAATGTGTCCACCATGGGCTCCCAAAGGAATCCTGACCTCCACTCTCCCCTCCCGCAGGTCGATCTTGTATCCCCTCTCTTTATTTTCAGACTCACTTAGAGCCCGGCCTTTCACTCCCATCCTCATGCCTCTGTCCCTGAACTGACCATGGACTAACGGAGACAGAATATAAGGGACAGTCCAGAGCAGGTCAGACCCATCTGCTGTAGCCTCATCTAGGGGTGAGAAAGGGGACTGAGCAAGGAGACATTTCACTCTGGTATTTAACAGTTGTACACAATAAATGTAATACTGATAAACCGTATACTAACTCAGAGCACAGGCAACAGTGGTGTCAACAGTGAGGAAGTAGCTCTGGATTCGGTACAGGATGGTTGCTCTGACAATCTCTAAATCCACTCCCCTCTCCTGGGAAAAACACCCACACACAGCATCCAGAAAAAAAAGCACTGACACTAAGAGCAAGGATTTTAAATTGAATATGCAGGCCTAATCCCCAGTAAACAATATTGTCTCTAAGTACCTTGACAAAGTATGAGAGAGGGGAGGAGTAGGAACAGCGGAGGGTGAGGTGAGAGCCACGCACTGAGATGTGGTAGCCCAGAGCAGCAGCCTCCATCAGGGACAATACCCTCGCTTCCTCTTGCGGGTGGTCCTCTCTGTGGAACATCACAGCCATGTCTGCCTCAGCAGCTCCCTGCTCAGTGACAAAAAGGTGTTCAAACCAACTTATATGTGAAGCCATAGAGCAAAACATAATTTTAAAAACATATATTCATCCTGCACACAGGATGCAACTTTATCTAACTCTTCTTACCTTATCTTAGCATTATGCTTGTGACAATAAATGCAAAGTCATAAAAACAAACAAATCTCCGAGCATGTGCCATTTACTAACCTTCTTCTCATTTCGCAGGATAGGCTGCTGGATGGACACCTAGAGAGGAAAAGACCAGTATATACTTTCACAAATGGCTTTAATCTTCTCTCAGCCCCAGCACGTGTTAGGAAAAGTTACCCTTAAAAAAAAGACTTTCTCTAAGAATTAAGAATCTCTTCCATCTCCATCAAAGGTGTGGATGTGATGACATAACTCTGCAGGTTAGCAATTCACCTCCATGTAGTTTTCCTCACAGACGATCTCTCTGGTGCTCCACTGCCCCCGGAGTGAGCAGTGGAGCTGAAAGGGATATGCCGCCGCCACCTTCCCATCGGCCTGCAGGTTCACAAACCAAAGACGCAGGCGATAGTCGATGCCTCTCTGCAGAGGAGAGACACAGACGTGGTGTGTTGTTAGGAATGCTATCCTGCAACATATCAAAGCACAAAAGTGTAGAAAAAAAATCTACCTCGCTGTGGACGTGACAAGCCAGGAAGGAGGCACGAAACACCAGGTCTCCAACAGCATTGATTAGGACAGTGTAACCACAGAGTGTGGCCTCCTGATCAGACAAGATGTGGAATCCATACTGGTCTGGTGGTTTAGTAAAAGGTCAGCAACAGGTATGGTTACCTAAGCAGAACCCAACCATTTCCTACTAAGGACATTTTCTCAAGGAGGATAAAGAAACATACCTTCAAAGTCAAAACGGATCATCAGGCCAAGGAAGCTGAACTTGACAGAAAGCCAAAAGTGACGTTCAAGACATTTGGTCTGAAACGTTCCTGAAAATATAAAGAATAGCATCAAATCCCAATCTAGATACTAATGTATTATGTAAAGGGTTAATTAAATGTGAAAATGCATTCAAATGAGATTAGGCAATTAGGATGTTTCAGCGTACCCCGGGCCTTCTTCACTACACTGATGAATACATGCAGTAGGGCTGGACAAAATTTAACATTATTGTATAAAGACTTTCTGCGGAGTTGTATTATCATTACATGAAAATGATATGCACATTTTAATTTAAAAATATCAAAATGAATTAATATTTTGTTTTACATCTTTTAACAATTCATTGCTTTGAACATACATTTGATTACTTTAAGTGTACTTTTGCACAATTTGCCATATTATATAAAGCCATATTCAATATGCAAACATATTATTACTGTAGTTATATTGTACTCATTTCAGCCATAATGAGTACAATATAATATCGCCTGCTTGTATAGGGCAAGGTGAGATGGCTGGAATTGAAAAGAAAACTTATGTTCTTATTAGACAATGTAATGTTAAGGGAGGCAATAAAATAACAAGTACTGTAGCAAACATTATTTTCTATATCCCGTTCCACACTTTATTGTAGACCTCCATATCCTGTATATCACTTCAGACGGGCTCTCTAACAGTGACAGCAGTATTTCCCCTGACATATAAAACTCTGTACATGGGAAGGTAATATATTAGATTGAAAGAAAACATTTTATTAGCACGGCTGAAGAAATGTCCACTCTAAGGTCTCCTGAGGGACCCCCACAGAGTTCACTGGTCCTTTATTTCTGGGAACATTTATGATACAGGTATTTTAGCTTTATGGGTACCACTCATTACTGAACTGGTCTTACCTATCGGCACTGGACTGGTGACACAGAAAGGTAAGGAGAGCAGCAACACCATACTGAAACAAATACATATCATAAGTCCTTGCATGAGGATTTATACTTCAACCATATGCGTTTACCTTCCGCGTTGGAACTCACCCACACAAAGCATGAAAACATATTTTCATTTTTCAAAATCAAATGTAGAGTGACTTGATGTAGCGTTACGTTATAGCCTACGTCTCGATTTGAAAGCTGTCAGTCGTGTTTACCTTCGGAAATGTCGCCATTTTGACTGACTCACCTGTTAAGCTTATTGAGAAGCCAATTAGCACACACACTTCCGCTTTCTTCGGCTGGGCCTTCATCTTTATAAACACAGCTTTTTAAATAACCTCAAAGTTAATTAGCTAAAATGTATGTAAAGTGTTAGCCTGGATGCCCGCCAGGCTATATATATATATATATATATATATATATATATATATAAAAATAAAAAGGGCGCTGTAAAATGTGGTCTTACAGCGACACCCAGTGGACAGATCGTGTCACTGATGTAAATAAACTGAAAATACTGTACAGCCAATTTGCTAATGTTGGTGTTAAGATTATGATAGGCTACAGGATTTTGATGTTAAGTTGTTGCATCTTAACCGCCCAACCATTTCTCTATTTTACTGTATATACACATATATAAAGTATTTAAAATAAAAACATTTAGAGTTTAGAGTTTAGTGCAAATCAGCAGGGGGAGTTGCTGCTCGTTAACCATATAGGCGAAGATGTGTAATTAACCCTGACACATTGACGCTAATTTATCATGTAGCAGCAGGTGTGGAGGAGGTGTAATTCGTTTGATCATCACACTATTGGACCCCCTCTCGTTCGCCCGGGGCAGCACAGCTGGACGCCTGCGGTCACGGCATCCTCACTGCTTGAAAAATGTTACTTAAAAGTCAAGTTATGTCACGATTTAAAGACTGAGTAATCCGACCTACCAGTGAGAGTCCTGTGGTGGGAAAAAGGTCACAATGTAAGAATGAGATGTGAAAATGATGCTTTGTTCTTTTTTTGGTTATTTGACTACTGACATATCTTGAAAAAGAAACAATCAATTAGGCTATGTGATGTCCTCTTTAAAATGTGTAATATTCCTACCAGTTTTCTTCTCTTGACCAAACACTTATTACACAATAATAATAATAATAAACACCCCCTTTTTTTAAAGGAGGGGTACATGTACAGCAGATACCCCTGTCCCACCCTCTCCCTTCCCACCTTTACCCACCCACAATATTTCTTGAACATCTCTTCTTATAGGCTAATTAATTTTACCCAAGCTAAATTTCTGTCTGCTTTTTGTACGGTAGTCTACAAGTCATTACAGCGATGAGGCCTTTTTCACGGCAGACATGTTGACATGTCATAGTAGGAGAAGCACAGGTGTAGCCTATTCAAAACCATTAATGATGGCTGCATTCCACTTAGGAGAGGCCCTGGTATTGTTCATGCTGACTCACTGAAATAGCTTACTGGGACACTTGATGGAATTGAGCCATCGTTAAGGTTATCAATTTCAGCTGTGCTTTTCCTACTGTGACAAGTCAAAATGTCTGCTGTGGAAAAGGTCCATTCTCCTGGAACTCCTGGAACAATGCACATGATCCACTCCTTGGTCTTCTTGGGATCATTTTCATCACCATATCTGGCTTTGCAAATATTGCAAATGTCCCGGCCATCCGATCCTGTACCCTTCATCTTCCTTAGTGATTTGATTAGCATTAGCATTGCAACAAGCTAGCTCATTATTAGGCTCGCTTTGCCATACCTTCCTCATTATAAGCAGTTTAAGTAAACATTTGTTGAAATAAATAGCTAGCTAGCTAGCTAAATTTATGTGGGACACATAAAAAGGAACTAAAATCCTCCATTAGAATGACCTGAATGGATGTCCCAGTTTGTACACTGTTCAGCTGTCCCTAACAATATGCTATTGGCAAACTGGGACAGTGTCAAAATCGTATAAAATAAAAAATAAAGATTAAGTAAACAAGACTTCTTTAAATTCTGATTCACCATCACATCCTATAAGAAAATGTATAACAATTACAAACTATCCACCCGTTAAAAAAAAAAAGTATAACCTTAACATTATTCATCTCAGAACACTGTCATTTACTTATCATGGCAGTTCACTGCAAGTTTGTTGAATATGATGTGCCACGCACCCGGAAGCGATCTCATAGCCACATAACCTATATTTTTTAATTTCATACTTGCTTATGATGAGGTAAGTGTTGATTTTTCAGTAATGGAAATACTGTATACATGTGAAGATAAGAATGATGAAGCAACTGTCCCACTTTACCAGTATTCACCCTATGAAGTGCTTTGTTTGCAGTTTGACATTTAGATGTTCTCTGTTTATTTTCCACTGACTCAAAGTGCATCCTCATTAACATTTGAGTCACATTGTGTCATTAACAACACTGCACAGCATGCAGGCCTCATGTTGAGTTCAGGAGACACCTACGAAGCTGGTGTAGCTAATCATGACTGACACAAGTAAAGTCGTATGTTACCATTAAGTTGATATTTAATATTTCACATGTAAAGTTAGTAAGTTACTAATCAACCTAAAGTCAGATCTGGAAGGTTTTGTTGGATGTGTTTTCTACACGTCGTTGTGGCTAATGATGACCTTATCCTGTCCGGTGACACTTCTGTTCATCACACACCTCCTCATTCCCTCGCCACCATTCTTCTCCACCAATCACATCCTTGTGTTAGCTTGAGGATGAGGAGGATTTGAAGATGAAGAGGTCTATTTATCAGCTCAACATATCCTACTCAGACAGTGATAACATTCAGCACTTCCACCATCTCTCTTTCCGATTCCAGTTATATTTTGGACTTTTGCAGCGTTGCACATCCAGTACAGTGTTGAAAAGAGAATCAGGGAATATAAGAGTTCTTTTTTTTTTGCAGTTTGAGGTGGAGATGCTTCGCTCTCAGGTGCAGGTTGTACTTGTGGCCTTGTTTTCCTCTGTGCTGCTGGTGCAGGTCAACGGCGCTCCAAGCAGAGACATGCTGACACTGAGAGCAGACCTCGTAAACGACAAGGTGAGTGACTGTTTAATATTGCAAATATTTCTATGGCTGGAATAAGGCTAGTGCCTGTTAGGAATTGAGATATGTTTGCTAATTTAGTTCCTTTTCTATCCTCCTTCAGGATCTTGCTCACTTGCTCATGCTGAAGTTTGTGTCTGAACTGATGGCAGCAAGAGGAGACGAGATGCTCCCCGAGCTGGAGCAGGAGGGAGACAGGGAGGAGCTAGTGCGGCGACATCTCCCCCTCTCCCAAAGAGAGCGCAAGGCAGGCTGCCGCAGCTTCTTCTGGAAGACGTTTACCTCGTGTTAACATAAGAAGAGAGCTGTTCAAGCTAGAGTACTTTTGTTTGTTTTGTAAATGTATTTTTAAAAGATAAATGAATCCATGTTTGCACACATTGTTGTAACTGGATCATTTGTTATAAAGTTGTATGTGTTGAGATTGGCAGGGATGTACAGTGTCTAAAATAATGATTTTAAAGGGTATGTATCCTGATTTATCTTTATGTGTCTCTTAAAGGGGTATCCAAGTCAATTTTTTTATTGCACTTCCATAAAGTTTGGAGACCTACAAGAGATACAGTTACACAAGAATTGTCAGAATTACAGCAACAGGATCTCAAGTATGGGTCAAGCTTCCCAAAACGCTGTATCCTACATTTCCCATAATGCAACTTATTTACATATTTTGACAGACCCTCCCTGTCTGGTGATGTGATCTTTCAAACTCCACACCCCAAACCAAAAGATTTAATGCAGGCTTTTTGCTAAAAAAATAAATAGACTTCAAGCCCAAGCTGAAAAAAACCTTGATTTTTTCAGACTTTTTTCAAGCCACAGAAGGCATTCAGGATAAAAAGAATATTGTGTGAACCGTAACCTGATGTGTAAAAATCGGTGGAGTGCCCCTTCAAGTTTTGAACATGACAGTGTTTGTATAAAAACAGACAAATATACCGATTTACTTGTCATTTTAATAATCAATTGTGTTACTACAACCTGTATTAAGAGAAAATCTACCCATGTGTTCACATGCTCTCCCATGTAATGTAACTAACTACCATTTCTACTTCAACAACCTGCTTATTCTGTACAAAATGCCTCCGTGTGAATTCATCAGTGGACGAGGTCTGCTGCAGTACCACTGGCTTTGATCCACAGGCTCCAATTCACAGCATTTCAAAGTGAACACACAGTAAGCATAATAAACGGAGAACTGTGTAATAAAAACAAAATTATGGGATTCAAGGAGTATGACACAAGAGTTGAAAGGTCAGGATTTTAAAAATAACACATCTGAGCGTGAATGAAATGATAACCCTTAGTGATAAAAAGCAGATTAATACGGTATATACATCGTGAGATAAATTAACAAGTGATGAACAAATGCAACTGAACCGTTTTAGCATGATCAAAAAACAGACAAATCCAGTTTTAAAAAAAAGGATCATTATGAAACTGAAGGACATCCTTGAGATAAGGCTTTCAAATTTCTAGCCCTTTAAGTTACACAAATACAAAATTCCGGACGGAAAGACGGAGGTTAGACATAATCATAACAAATACTGTAGCTCCAAAGTCTCAGAGAGTGACAACTCGGCCCACATGAGTGCAAGGATGAACAAACATCAAATTCGCAAGTTGTATTCCAAAATCATATTAAATTCCACTTTAACCAGTACGTAAAAGTATTTGTGTATGTAAATCAATTAACTTGATATACTTGTAAATTGAGTATAAGTTTAGTTTCATACATCCTCCAGCTGACACATGACATGTATAAACTCTTCACATGATCTCAAATTTCAGGATGTTTTCAAGCGAAGCAACACCCTGTTTTCCTACGACAGAAGAAAGCATTTGACTTCATTGCACCGTCATCTTCAATGTACAGTAACAGTCAAGTATCAACCAACAACAAATGTTATTCAAACCAAAGCAAGATTGTGTGTTGTAGACATTCAAAGTGTTATTCTCGCCGAATAAAAAAAACCAAACAACTAAACATGATATTGTTATGTTGGAGATGTACACCAGATTTGTTCTAGCAAATACTGTACTAGCATTTAATAAAAGCTCAAAGAAGAAAGAAAAAAAAAACGTCTAGGTTGTAAGGTTAACTACACATTCCTTTTGTCTACATTTCTCCTGCTATATGAGGCTACTTCTCTGCAAAGATCCACTGCACCGAAGGCTACTTCCAAAACAGTTGGGAACAGTTTGATTGTCAAACCAAACCAGCCTGTTATGTACAGTCACAGTTGTTGCATTATGTGCTTTTAATATGCTTGCTTTGAGGCAGTTCTACATTTTGACATTTAGTGTTTTACAAATGTCATTTATTATCATTAATGTTGCTTCTTTGAAAAAGAAAAAAGAAAAAAAAAAAAAAAAAGACCCTCATTTTCAGGTCCAAATTTATGTTATGCTTCCATACTTTCATTGTCTTAGACAGTGATAATAATGTGCAAGCTAAAAGTTGAGCAGTACCGATAAATGGTAAGTGGAGCCCAAGCTGCCTGCAGGTCAGGCCACGGTCATAGTAATACTGAATTAAACGTGAAAAATTGGGCAGCTGTGTACCAAATAAAAAAAAAAAGAAAGAAAATGTAGCAGGACATCTGATTGAAAGGAAACTAGTGAGGTGGTTGCTCCATCAGGACTCCGTCTCAAAACATGTTCCTCTGCAAATTAAATTACAGCTGGATACCAACAGAGGGAACTATAGCAAAGTTTATGTCATAGTCAGCGCAACCAAGAAAGAAAAGAACAAGCACCTCACGAGTCTGAGCAAAGCAGGGGCATTTCCTGTCTCCGCCATAGTAATGTGTAATATGTTGACTGTGCGTGGATTCGTCGGAGTGCTGGAAAGGTGGAGCGGATGCACGCAAAAGGCTTTTGTTAGCAGTCAGTGGAGATTTTGGCTGAGAGGTCCTGGATGCGGCAAGCGCTGCAGCTCTTACACAAGATGTGGCCGTCCAGCGGGTAACAGCCTCGGCCCTCCCCTTCAGAGGACAGCAGGAGCCCACATTCCTGATCAACACAGACACTCCAGTCAGGTCAAATAAACACACACATGGTCTCATCCCATAAATATATGCAGAAATGTAATAAATCCAGTACATTTGGGGCACTCTAAAACACTTTAGCTTTTACTGTAGAGAATGTGGTAATTTAATCCTACACTTTGCTGGAAAGTTTAGGATTTTTGCACACATATTGCACTAATCAAGGTGTTATTTTGCCTTTTATGACTGATATAACATGACTCCTATGATCTCCTTTAATAAAAAATAGCTTTTTCAGTCCTTTGTTCTTCAATAAAAACTGACAAAACTCTCAAATCTATGAAATAAGAAGGTTTAAATGAACAAAGTTCATGTTTCTAGTATTTTGTGTTATATAATCTTGTCCAGTTGACTCACCTCACAGATGTAACAGTTAACGTGGAAGCTGCGGTCCAGAGCGACTATCCTCACTGTCTCCTCCTGGCCCTGTTCGGGCATGATGGGCTCACCGCAAACTGAACAGCGAGGAGCGTACTTCCTGCCAGGGAGAACAAGCACCAACATTTACGGGTTAGTGGACTTGCCTGTCACTTCTCTTTAAATACCTAAGGTCAAAAAGAAACCCAGGAATAACGTCACGCCGTTTGAATGTCTTTATACCTATGGAAGTCATCGATGCAGTGTATCTGAGAGGTTGCATCCACGGTGAAGGGCACCCCGTCCAAGCAGCAGTTACAGACCACACATGTGAAACAGCGAGGATGGTAGGCCTTTCCCATGGCCCGCAGGATACGGTCCAGGATGGGCTTGGAGCACTTTGAACAGCGCTCCAATGTACTCTGACAAGAAAAGTAGAAAGAGGTGTGTGGATCAGAGTAGCAATGACTGCAAGTTGTTTGAACATGAAACATTTTTATTTGCAGACTTTTTAGAACAAGCATGGGCTAAAAAGGTAGGCTGCTTTGTATCGATGATTCTCTGTCTGGAAGTGACATTCCCTGTTATTTATTTATTTTTTGTGTCTGTAGTTCTGTTTTATGTATGAAATGTTTAGTTCTAGTTGGACAATTTATGGGCTACACTATTGTGTTGTGGCTGCTGTAAGACGTTTTCTTTACTCTTTATTTTGTGCAAAGTAGAGTATGTTGTGTGACAGATAAACGTACAGGTTTCCAGCCTGAGAGGCAGGGCGAAATCAAATCGCCGGCAGATCGGGCTGGCTTTACCCAGCCTACCACTTAGTGGCTTGACACGTAAATAAAATATCATATCAAATCGCAAGAGAAAGTACAATAAACCCGGAAGTAAATAAATATAAATCATTAAAAACAGGCATCGTTTTATTTGTTAAGGATGCTTTACTTACAATGTAACAACTCTCACAGTAACTCTTCTTGTCGAGGGCGTAGAAGGGTTGCCCTCGGAGACGGGCGTGGCAGGTGATGCATGTGAAACACTCCACGTGGAACACCTGCTCCATGGCGATACAGCCACTGCCGTCGCCGACCACGTTGTCACCACAGCGGGCACAGCGGCCTGAAAATCAAAGAGTTGTTATCGGTTTCATTTTAAATGCCAGAATGCAGGTTTTGCTGTGTCATTAATGTAATGAGTAGCGGCTGTACCAAAATAGTCCTCCACGGGGGGGTGGTTCATATCATATACCAACTTCTTGGTGAGTCGATCCAACTCTTCCTCAGGCCTAGTTGTTCCTATTCCCTGCTGGAAGAAAAGAGGATACGAACAAAGATAAGAAATCATCCTTTCGTAACCAAGGTTAATTTAATTTTTATGATTTTTAGGGCTGGGTATGTACTGTACATACAATGTCTGCTCAGATTCATCATCTTTCTCTTTTATCAGATATGGTTTAATTAAAATGTTATGTTATTGTATTGCTGCTTGTGTAAAATGAAAACAGTTTTGTAGAAAGGCATGTTAACATTTCATAAAGTAAGGATTTTAAAAAGACAGGTACCATACTGACCCTAGTATCCAAAAATGTCAAATGATACCCAGCCCTTATGATACTATATTTGTATGCATGCTTTTATTCAGTACAATAAATGCTCACACGGCATTTCAATCTTTTAATTTGAGTGTGTGAGATACTTTCCAATGTTCCAATTTCCTTTTAAGCTCACATTTAATATATAGACATGTGTCCCTACCTTGCTGGACTGATAAGCAGGACTCTGTGCAGCCCCTGATCCTGTTTGATTATTTTCCACCCCTCTCTTGGACATTGGAACCTGGGTAACTCTTCCTCCAGGTCCTGAGCCGCTCCCCTTGTACACCGCCTCAGAGTGCATCTCCTGAGCTTGTGAGCCGGGATGTGAAGGGTACCAGCCCTGCGGACTTGTCTGAGTCTGGGGAGGGGGGCGTGACACATGCTGGCGAGGAGGGGGTGGTGTGTAGGCCTGTTCAGCCTGCCTGCCTGTCTGAGAGTAGGTGACAGGCTGTGCCGTCTTGACCTGGACGCTGAACCTGGGCCCAGTAGGAGTTGAGGCAGTTGTGTAGGAGGCCGGGACGGGCTGAGGGTAGGGCTGAGAGTAGGGCTTAGGGGTTGAAGAGGGGGAGTAGTAGTCCTGCTGGTGGGAGGTGGAGTACTGAGGTGACTGGTGCTCGCTGGGGTAGGGGGGCGCTGGGTGGTATTGGCTCTGGGGATGAGGTGGGTAGCCCCTGGATGGCCGACCCTGAGGAGGGGCTGCGCTCTGGTGTGCAGGCTTGTAGTGATCCCCTGAGAGGTACTTGTTGTAAGGCACATTGTCGTACAACTGTGGGGAGAAAATGTATACATTTAACACTTGTTTTGCACTTGTGTTTTTAAATATCAGAAATATGAGTTTCATTCAACCAAATCGCCCAAAAATAACGGATGGATGCATGGATGTACGTTATATGGATACAACGTTCTTCCCAGGTCAAATTAATGATTACTTCCATTGAGTTTTGGGTGTTTTATTCAATTTTATAGCATTTGAAATGGTTTCAAAACAGTATCCCGACTAAACTTGTCTTTGACATAAACTGTGATTCACTCAACATCCTCTGATATTAACTATTAGTCAAAATAATTAATAATTTCTGTTTTTTTAACTCAAAAATTAGGTATAATGTCATAAATGAGGTTTATTGACCATGAATTTAAAAAAGCATTGAAAAAAGTGACAAAACATTTATAAAAAAAGAGACAAAAAGTCGGGGAAAAAGCACCAAAAACAGTTCAGTTCATTTTGACCCGGAAGGATAACAAGTTCACGGTTGACGGGAAGACAACACAAGGGTTAAGTACCAGTGGCAAGATTTGCACAATGATTATGAAAGTAACAGGCAACTATGTCAATAAAGTGTATTGCCCTACTTGTGTGCTGGAGTCCTGTGGGTGGCTGTCCAGATCCGCGAGCATACTGGTGAGGGAGTCAATATCTGCATCGATTTTAGAGTGAAAACTCGCTGGCTTTTCAGGACCACGGTGCTAACAACAGAACAGCACAAAAAACATGTTAATACATACACAGACTGTGTATTAATGAAAACATAAGATCTAAACTTGTTCCTGCTGTGATCTCTTTTACCGTGTAAAGGTGACAGCTTAGAGGTTTCTTTAAAGCCAGAGGTCCAAATGTATGCACGTAAAACAACTCAAAAGATATTTTATGAGATGTTTTGTTATCAGCAAAGCTACATAAAAATGCACCCACCATCAGCTCGTAGCTGTCCATGTGAGGGCTCCAGATACGGTCTTCTTTAGGACCATGGGGAGGGGGGTAATAGTGATCGCTCGACGAATGATGAATGGGCCCACCTTTAGGTTAGAGAACAGATATCAAAAAGACATTTTTTATTAAAGGTCCCATGGCAAGAAAATTTCACTTTGAGGTTTTCTAACATTAATGTGTGTTCCCCCAGCCAGCCTAAGGTCCCCCAGTGGCTAGAAATGGTGATAGGTGTAAACCGAGCCCTGGGTATCCTGCTCTGCCTTTGAGAAAATGAAAGCTCAGATGGGCCAATCTGGAATCTTGCTCCTTATGAGCTCATAGGGAGCAAGGTTACCTCCCCTTTCTCTGCTTTGCCCGCACAGAGAATTTGGCCCACCCATGAGAGAGAGGCATCATGGCTTTCAAACGAGCAAAGTGGCAGTTGGTCAAGGCCACACCCCCACTCTCCACCTTGCCCCCCCCCTCTCTCCTCCTCAATAGCTACAGACACAGAAATGGCACATACTAAGTAAAGCTCATTGTGGGACTGGCTCTAATGGCTGTAATTCTGCACCAAGGCTGAATTTCAGGAAAGAGACTTCAGATACAGTATTAGGGGACCACTAAGGTCTATCTATATAAAAGCATCCAAAGAGTAACATGTCATGGGATCTTTAACATGACCTACAGATTGGATATATTGAGGGTTTGGAAATTAGGGGGGAATAAACAGAAAATATAAATAAAGTGATGCCAATAATGTATTTATTTGGATCTGATCAGTGAAAGTACATTCAATGGACTCTGGTCCGTGTCTAGTGGTCTTCTTACCTGTGGGTCCAGTTGCCATGTACCTGGTGGCCATCCCTCCTCCTCCTCCTCCGTTCTGGTCATAGGGGCCATATTTTGGCCGGAAGTCTGATGTCCCTTTTTTGTTGGGGGCTCGGTACATTGCTGACCCGGCAGAGTGAGACATCTGGGGCACAGCTCGCTCTGGGCTATCCAGAGTCCTCGGTGGAAGCCAGGTGGGACCGGACATGGCAGGGTTCTGAGATCAAAAAGAGGAAGGAAAATGTTTCCGCCATGTCCTTTCTTTTAAATAAAGTTTATATTGTAACTGGAAAATGCATTTATTTTTCAATGCTGACTTTGCTTTGCCCAATATCAGTTGACTGAGTATGCATGATTTTCATCTTTCATCCATAATTTGCATGAGCACAGCTGTGGCAGCTGTGTGTATTTGTGTCATAGGTAACCAATGGAAACTAAGGGATGCTTCAGACTTTGTTTCCTATGGCAACGGGGCGCAGATTAAACAATAGGCTTCTAGTTGAGGAGCAGGAAGAGAGCAGCCATTCTGAAAGGCTCGGGGATTTCCAGCAGGCTCGCACTTTGCTCTTAAACGTGTGCGAGTGTGTGTTTGTGCACTTTGAGACAAACATGCATGCAAACGCTCTCCAGCACACAAACTCGTACACAGATTCACAAACAGGTGCAAATCTGTGGTGACCCCTCGCCTGTTATCCGCCACAATGGTTATTGTCTTTGGGTGTTTACACACTGGTATCATTGATTTCCAAATGAAGCGGAGACAAAAACAGGGCAGGAAATGTTGCGTAATGATATGGGTCTGTATACACGTGAACACCTGGCTCATAATAACAATATATTACTATGTACTCTCTGTGGGATAAATAACAACGCTGCAGCACACAGCTGAGCCACAAAGTGCTGACTTGCACCGAAGATACTGAGGTCTTTAAGGAAATACACTGATAAATGTGAGAGATTTATAGAAACTGTCACAAATCACCTAACAAGGAAAATAAGATCCTTTATTGGGGGTAAACGAGCAAACAAATATTGTTCTTTACAAATAACAAGACACTTTCTCTTTATATATCTTTCTAAATTGAATACCACTGGGGGTTAGATGAAGTAATATTCCTGTGTGCTCTGGTAACCTCTGTTGGCATCTGACATTACATTTACCAATATTATAAACGAAAATAACAATACAAAAATAGAGTGAAATGATCTATTCTACATGCACAAAGGAAGCAAGCTTAATAATGTACTGTTGTATCCTTTTTTTTGGAAAGCCACTGTGTGATTGACGCAATTGACAAGCCAAAATAAATCAGTATGGTCAGAGTGGAAAAAATGAACCGCCCACTCAGACTGATTGCATGTGGGCAGTGTGGCCATCATAAATCCTTGTTGGTAAGAGGATTATAATGATGGATGAGAAGATGATGTAAACATACAAAAAAATAATGCTTGAACATGGCATTTAGGTCTTTCGGTTGGTTGACTTTTATTCTCTCTGTTCATGGGGTTGTTATGGTTATCATTAAACCAGTATCA
The DNA here is from genome assembly GCF_008315115.2 of Sander lucioperca. Taxonomy (NCBI): domain Eukaryota; kingdom Metazoa; phylum Chordata; class Actinopteri; order Perciformes; family Percidae; genus Sander; species Sander lucioperca. The sequence goes on from NC_050189.1 coordinate 13,504,571, forward strand.
GCATGGACTTGACTGACATTTCACAGTGACCACGTGGAAGAAAGAGTGACCACCACCTCCACAATCGACCTGATTTAAGCCTCTGAATCCGGATGAGCACACACTCAAATCCGAGGACGGCTGGGCCAGGAAAATAATCTCAACGGTTTTATCACTGTGCGTGCTTTAAAGCCAATTATAACTTTGTTTTTACGTCATTTAAAACCACATAGCTCGTGCATTTGTCCTATTATTTCGGCTGGACCTCTTGCTGGATGCACAGGAGGTGTAGCTGCTCATGAAATGTCAAGGTTGATGACAGTCACAAGAGTCAAGCACGAATAAACAAATACGACATCCGGTATTTTTAAAATTCAAAATAAAATGACCTACCTTAAGCCTTTCAGCAACACAAAAAACGATTAAAAAGGCAGTGGGCCTACAGCTGAAATAACTGGTATCAAATGCAAACCTATTTCACGTTAATCCTCACGGACTCATATTCTCAGCTATACACACTGGTCTTGTCATTCTGTAACACATAGGGTATTTTTTTCACGCATTTATTTTGAAGGCAAAATGCTCTGGTTAGCTTAACTGTACATATTCTATATTTGTAACAATGTAGCGATATGGGTTAGTTAAATTGAACAAAATAACAGGAAGACAACAGAACTTAAGTCAATATGGGTAAGGAATTAGGATAAAACTATAGGTAAATTCTCCAATAAACATTAGCAACCTATTAGCATGTCGTACCTTTTACAGTGACTCTCCTCTTCCCTTCAGACTCATCTACAAAACAAGAACAATATAAAATTGGTAAAATAAATCACAGACGTCGCATTAAAGACAGATAGTGGCATTTTCCTGTTTTTTATTGGTAACGTTAACGTCTCGTACGAATGACTAGAGAGACTAGCTATAAAAATGCTCAGTTGGTCGTCCAAATCTGTCCTTTGTGCGTCACTTATATGTAAAACATACCACTTAAGTAATATAATAACCCATCATAAAGGATAATTCGCAATAATTAACTTTAATAACAGGCTTGTTTACTTGTTTGCTAGCCTGTTTTGAACTCGAGCAAAGCTCGTGCCTTGCCTCCAGGCTAACTTCAACACAACCGAATAGGAAACAACGAAAAAACCGACACCTACCGCCTGAAATAAGCCTCACAAACACAATCTATGCCTCTTTTGAAATGTTCAACGGTCAGTGAAAGTTGTCCCGAGACAAGTTTCTTTTCGATTTAGCGTCGTTAACCTACTTTGTAACGGATCCAGAGGCCTTTAGCAGCAGCAGCAGCTCCTCACTGCATTCCCGACGTGTGACGTAACTGCTGTTGTGTGTGTGTGTGTGTATGTGTGGGTGGGGGGGGTGTTGGGGGGGTGGGTAGGGGTTGGGGGTGGGGTGGTCACATGAATTTTTAAAAAATAAAAGTGCAAAACTCGACCTTTATTTTTCAAAAATTATAAATACTATATATATACTAGCATATTGAGTTTTTATTGTAAAATCCCATAACCATAAATTCTAAGCAAGATTATTTTAGCTTTTTGGGCTGAATTTTATGTTTAAAAAATCTCCACTTCAGACTTTAAAGTAAAAAAAAAACATTTGCCAAATATTAAATAAAGCTAAATACAGCTGAAATAAAACGTAATTTCTTCAAGACTAGGGTATTACAACTGAACTCAGACAAAACAAAAAAGCATGAAACATGAAATATGTAAGTGTATGGATGCATCAAAGTGTTGCCTAATAAAAGTCAGATTATGTTCAAATATAGCAAATCACATCCTGCCCACGCCTACCACTTCAAATATCATAATAACGAAAACTGTGTCTTTAATCTTGTCTGAATGGGTTTTCTTTTTCCTTTTTTAACTTAAAACAACAGAGATATACTTAAACATACTAAAGACTGCAATAATATTACAGTAAATAATTATTTCGAGATAAGGTTAAATAGAATGTTAAACTGTGAACATTGGCAACCAAATGCTCAGTCTTAAAGCAGTTTATTCCCGACTTATCCATTTTACACTTACCACTTGAGCAAATATTCGAAACACAAATTAATGTATGCTGACCACAGAAAACTGAGGACAACTGAGCTGTACCAACTTATAATGTGCTTTATATTGTTATTTAGCATGAGCATAATGCTGTCAAAATGTGATTTATGTTTACTGTATTGATATTTAAGATTATTTTATTTTGGGTTTTGAGGGATAAACATTGAGCACATGTGACTTAATGGGTATGTTTTTTTCTATATACACAGTTGTTTACCACCCTGCAAGCAGCAGTTAATATGGAGGTCAAAGAGCTTGCTTTATTATTTTGTGGTTCAAAAGATTTGGGTCAACTGTCCCTCTTACTCCCCACCCTTTTTCTTCTTCTTCTTCCTCCCACTTCACCCAGCATCATTTTGGAGGCCCACTGATCTCCCTAAGGCGCTTCTTCAAAGGAAGGGTTTCATAACTTGTTTATTTTTTATTTCCCTGTCTATCTCTGCCAATAAGTGGACAAACAACCAAGGCTGGGATATCCCAGCTTCTTCCTCCTGCTCCTCCTACCAGTAGCTCTGTGCTTGTTTGCCCTTATATGTCCACAGTGCTCGGCAATCACAGGAAGCGGCAGTTCAAGCAGATCTGTTATTATTGTCGGAGCCATCAACATCTTTGGCACCAACTGGGGGATTTGAAGTCAAAGCATGGCTTCAGCCCATATACGTTATCAGATAAACAATATAGTTCTGTCCAGACTACCAGGAAACCACAAAGAAGGGGAATCCCTGTCTTTGTTCTGTTTGACGAGGAGTGACAGCAGTTAAATAGATGTTGAAATATTTCATTTGCTCTTGAAATTTCACAAAAGTGTGTTTGTTCTTCATTTAAGACTTGCAGAAAGTTCTTCAATTTGATGGTAAATAGTACCAGCTCTGCATTTGATCAAGAACATGGTCGGTGGGTTGCTGATGGGCACTGACAGACGGGGTAACATGCAGGAAGCCACTGAGAGTGTTGCCAAGCCTTGCCAACGGGATGGACTCAATGGCTTCCGCCTATTGGTGAACCTGTTTAGTAATGTTCTCACTTTTCCTCAACCGCCCCCCTCATCCGTTCTTCTCACAATGCCTGGAAGTAGCTGAGACCTACATCTCCCTCTCTGTTTTCTTAATCGTTGTTTTCCTTTATGGTTTTTCCTTTTTTTTTTTTTTTTTTTTTTTTACAAAGCCCACAATTGATCAGACCTCCATCCAAACAAATAAAAGCACAAGGACACGCGCACAAGCTGTACACCATGCAAACACTTTACTTCCGACTCATATTATTTAAAGGATTTAGATCCAAACATGGTCATGTTGTCTAATTATTATTTCATGTTTGACACATTTGCTTTTCATAAACATTATATTTTACTTTTTTACAAGTCGCAGCTCAACATTTAAACTAGAGCTGCACGCAAGTATACCTAGGTCCAAGCATACAATGCCAAAACGAGTTTCTGCCTTACAGCCCACTGAAGTTGCAGCTCAATATTAAATACAGTATTTCATATTTTTCTTTGCCGGTATAGCTAGATTGGGTTCAGTACTCAATCTTATCAGTGAAAATAAAAATAATTTTTCTCTCTATTAATCAAAGGTCCACTTGCTTCATCCGGCAATCCTTGTGCAGGCATGGTTTATCTCAATCAACCTACAAGATTTCTCTCCTCTTCCTTCCATGTCTCCTGTGAAATACTTTGATGTGAACACACAGTTCATAGTTCACTTGTGCGGTGCCTCGATTAACTGTCCTGCGCCTGGTATTCTGTGACCCCTAGGCTGTACTGAGAATGAGGCAATTTTCCGCTTGTTTTTTAGTTATTCATAACCTCTGAGCCCTTGTCCCCTCACTGCTTTGCCCCCCTCCATCTCAATTCCTCCTCCCTTGTCTCCTGTTCGCTTTATTATTGACGGATGTCCTGCGCAGGCGTTTTCATCCATGTCTCTGAGCAGCTTTGCAGGATGCATTCAGAAGTGTGTGTGTGTGTGTGTGTGTGTGTGTGTGTGTGTGTGTGTGTGTGTGTGTGTGTGAGTGGGTGTGGGTGTGTAGGGCAGTTCCTGCACATCTGTCGGCTGCATTGCTCTCAGTCGGGGCGGGGTTAAGGTTGTTTTTCACCACCAGGAGAAGGTGTCTCCCATCTAGAACGATCGTTTTGGTCTTGCTTCCTTCCTTTTGGTCCTCATAACACGACGCCTCTGCTCTCAGGCAACAAGCCAGAAGTTTCTGGATGCTGTTGTGGAGTACATACTAATGCCCATTTACCTCAACTGGTCAACTCAGCAATGACACATTTTCTCTTTGCTTCTTATATTTACATACTATCCTAAGAAATTAAGAAATGCTTGAGAACTTGTGCACCAAAATATGAGGGAAACTTTTGTGAATAATGGAGAAATAAACTCCCCATATACTAAACAATAAGTTTGTCTTCCAGCTTCCTCTGTCCTGGAGAGGGGTGAAGGCTAGGAAAGCGTTGGTGGGGGGAAGACTCATGTTTTACCCCTGGATAGCCAGGCACGTACCGCCTCTCCCTAAGGGTCCTCATATATATTTTTTCAACGTAGCACAAAACACACACTATGCTTTCCTGTCATTACTTCGCTCAGAGCTATGGGGGTTTAGACAAACTAATAAGCCACTAAAAATACTTGGAGCCCGGGGCCTGGGCCAGGGCTTTTCCTGCGTTGCTTCCAGTGTACGCGTGGGCCATTGAGGAAAGAGGAAACGAGCAGCTCTGGTTGTGTGAGGACTTCCTGCACTACATTATAAAGAGTTCCCTCTCTTCAGCCTCCCCTTACAGTGCTGTTCAGAGCCAGTGGAGACTGTGGGTGAGCCCCTGCTCCACATCTTTGATTGTGGACTGAGCACTGAGCCAGGAGTAGGGTTTGACGTCAGTGCGGTGCACGCTAGTTCTCGTCCCTGCTGGTCGGGGTAAGTTGGAAAGTTGTTGGCTGCCTGATGACTTCTTTCTTGGATTGATCTGTTTGTTTTTTAGAATGTTAATGGTTCATGATTTTGCCCTTTCTTGATTAATCCTAAACATTTTAACATTTAAGTTTGTCAGATGAGGATGTCCATTTGATTTGAACTGTTTTCAATGACTGTAGAGGTCCATGCAGAACTTTGGAAATGGGTTGAATTTTAGATTTTTTACAACATTTAGTGTCTTCATGAATTCTCACTACTTTGCTGCATTTTGCTACTCCCTTGATATCTAATGTATATCCCTTGATATAATGTGACTAGTAAAGCTTAATTATTTAGATTAAAGAGTGGATGTTTCTTGTTGTTTTCCTCATGCAGGTACGAGTAGGGAGCTGGTCTCACCTAACAGATGTGTCTGGGACACTCCAGTCTATTTATTCCATAAAATACACACAGGTAGGTTCATTATTGTGCATCCTAATTTAAAAACATATAACTCTGTTTATGCAAACATTTAAAATAATGTGCATTAGTCTGTTGCTTCATACACAGTACAATGCATTCTCAACAGATACAGATGAACATGATGGAAGTATTGGAAGGATACAGGGTGGACAGAGTGCAGGAGATGAGGGCTGCTGCCCCGGCCGAGGGATACGTGAAGGAGTTCACACGCCATTCCAACGACGTGCTGCTGAACCTGAATGAACTCCGGCACCGGAACATCCTGACAGACACCACCTTGGTTGTCGGCGACGTACACCTACGTGCACACTGTGCTGTGCTTGTGGCCTGCAGGTTGGTGCTAAGACCAGTGCATATACACAAAGTAGTCCCTCTAGAGGAGTCTTCAGGTTTTCTCTGGATTTCCACCGTTTCAGCCTCACTTCCCTTATTTAAAACACTGCACTTTATCCAAATTCCATGGGTATTAAATTCTTACTTACTACTTCTGTTTCTCAGCGGGTTCTTCTACTCGCTGTACTCCCACCGTGTGTTGCTTCAGGGGCGTGGTGGCAGCGGGGAGCAGCTTATGACCGTGTCTCTCCCCAACACCTTGAACCCATCTTGCATCTCCCTGCTGCTCGACTTCATGTACACCTCCCGCCTCCCCCTGACACCAAGCACCGTCCCCGGGGTGCTTACTGCTGCAACCTACCTGCAGATGGACCACGTGGCCGATACCTGCCGGGATTTCATGCAGCTGCACTGGTGAGGGACTGGGAAGAACATCAGATTATATCATGAATTATGAATTCAAGAAAATGGTTTTAATGTGTCATCTTGCATGTTTTTCACTTGAGTGGTTGACAAGTTCTTTGTTTTTTCAGCAGGGAGAATATGAGTGTAAGACACCCTCAACTGGAGCTGGATTCCAGGGTGTCTGTAGCCTCTGTAGCCCCCAAAGGAGGGGACCTGCCCAATCCAGGACCCCAGAGATTACTCCCAACAGCAGTGGCAACAAGGTAGGAGAATTATGTGTGTAACTGCAAACGATTAAAGGAGCTGAAGGTGGCAGAAAGTGCTCCGTGGGTGTGACTTTGGGTTTTTATTGGGGTTTTGTTTGCAGCTTGTCACAAGTGCTGCTGCTGGGGTTTGTGTGCCTTTGTCTGTTGACCGGCGTAGCTCATTACAGCACTTCCTTTGTTTCTCCTGCAGGGTCCCTGCGGAGGTTGTGGGTTCTCTCAAGCCAGGGGCTTTCCCGACCTGCCAGACCGGGTCAAAGGAGTTGAAAGGAGAGCCTGAGTCGCCCCTCATGGGCACCCCGAATCCATCTCCAGACAGCCCCGCCCGCTCCAGCTGCCAACCTAACTCTCCAGCAGAATCTAACACCTGCAACAAAAACCTTGTGGTGAGTTTAAAGATTCAAATGTTAAATGTTGTTTATGTTGATACAAATACAAGGGACCCTATAATTTTGACTAAGTGGTAGATTACTAAAAACAGTTTATATTACCACTGGGAAGTTTTGTTTTACATTTCAATTGAAGTAATAGCTTTTTGTTTATCTTTGTGTGACTCCAGGCCACGCCGGACCCAAAGTCTTGCAATTGGAAAAAATACAAGTACATTGTCCTCAACCCTCTCTGTGCAGCCACAGCGGTGAAGGAAGAGGAGATGGAGGAACCACAAAGTAACACATCACCCGTTGGCGACAGGATGGGCTCGACACCCAGAGCAACAGAGGCGTGGTCTGGAGAAGTGCCTGGTCAGATTGATAGGTAAACTAGAATAATGAGAATGATGAGATGAGAGACGAAAAGAAATCTAATTTCTTCTGCAAAGTTTTTGCAAATGTGAAATGATGATCTGATGATTCTTCATCAGACAGGGGCAGGCCTCCTGCTACGAGGGTTCTGGCCGAGCCCCTCCCCTCAGGCCACCCCCCTCTGTGGATCACCCAACAGTGCCTCCCACTCACAAGGAGGGAACAGGTACAAGCCAAACCTCTTTCGTATTGCAGACATTTTACTTTCATGCCTTAAATAAATATTTTTTCAAACATCTTTATATTTTGTCTGCTTCCTCAGTCTCACCCTGCACCATTTTCCCAAACCTGCACCCCACTGATCCAGAGGCAGCCCAACATGCAATCAAGCGTGAGAACTACTATGTGCCCTACTGTTACTCTGGCAACCTTCAAGGAACCAAGACTGGCTCAGGTGAGGCTATAAAAAAAAATATTCTTCTCATTCTCTTTCTTTATTTGAAACCAGTACCTGACGCTGAGCTTTGCCCCCCGGCAGGTGACAAGCCATACCGCTGTAATGTGTGCGGCGCCCAGTTCAACCGACCTGCCAACCTGAAGACTCACTCTCGCATCCACTCAGGAGAGAAGCCTTACCGCTGTGACACCTGTGGCGCACGATTTGTTCAGGTGAGGGTTAACTTTGTGTGTGTGCATGAGCGCTTGCAGGGAGAGGAAGTGCACTTCTTCATAAAACAAAGAACGTTTCCTCTTTTTCTCATAAACAGTCATGTAGGGCGTAACAAATGAAGCACCTGCTCCAGAATGTATTTATAAACTCTACCAAGAAATCATGTAGTTGGATGTCAGACGATTCTTGAAAGCTTCATTACATGGAGAGAAAAATATAATGTTAGTGAGTCCAGTTTGAAATTTGAAAATTGAATTGTGCATCTTCTTGGGCAGGACACATATCGTTAGACACCACAATTTTATTAGTCGTCAATCTGTGATGTCTGAGGGTTTATTTAGGCTGATAACTTTTTCAAATTCAAATCTTGTCACACTTGTCAACCTGTTTGTGTGGTTGGTCCTGGTGTTAGGTTGCCCATCTGAGGGCCCATGTTCTGATCCATACGGGGGAGAAACCTTACCCCTGCCACACATGTGGCACCCGCTTCCGCCACCTGCAGACCCTGAAGAGCCATTTGCGCATTCACACTGGAGAGAAGCCTTACACTGTGAGTCCGAAAACACACACTGTCTCTTCGGCTAATATACAACAAACACACAGCGCGTAACACACAGAAGATCATGTCATGCCACTGCTGTTTAATCTGTAATCTGTGGACCTCTTGTTTTTCAGTGTGAGAAGTGTGATTTACACTTCCGCCACAAGAGTCAGCTGCGTCTTCACCTGCGGCAGAAACACGGGGCCGTCACCAACACCAAGATCCGCTACAAGGTCCTGACCGAGCCCTACCAGCCCATTCTGCAGGCCTGCTGAAGACCTCTGACCTTTGACGCATTCATCACGTCCGTCACGTTGGTCGGAATAATATCTGAACCTGTCACAAAATGTGAAATTTGGTGAATGAATTAACTTCTGCAGTTTTAAATTATTAGCACCTGGTTTTTGAATATGAGGTGGTAATTTATAACTTTTAACAGTGTGGTTGGATGACCATCTTGGAGAAAGAGACTTTTACAAATGACTTTTAGAGCTTGGAGCTGATTATTAGTGTGAATCTATAGAGTTCTTTAGAAATCCTGGGTGGCTGGAGATGGGATGGAGATATTGTTAAGAAAAAGTTTTCTTTTGTGGGTTTGTGAAGGGATAAAAAGAAAGGAACAAGATATGGAAAGAAAGGTCAAATGTTTTTGGGTGTGTGTACACTGAATTTGAAAGAAGTATGAGTATGTGAATGGTTTAAACGAAAGATAAAGCAAGTTTTATGAAAGAGAGGTGGTGAGTTTTTGGAGTCAATTAAATTCTAACATTTGTTTCAAGCCTGGCAATGTGCTTCTTAAATGTGTATTTATCTTAACCTTGAGGCCTGGGGCCTGCATGTTCATTAAAAACAAAGCAGAGGAGGCAGTGATATCTGCTTTTATAGTCCGAGCAGGCAAAGGACTTAGTCGTCTCTTAACTGAGTGTAAAGTACAGAAGTTAAATTATATACATTGTTTCCTGACATGAACAATTTAAACAAGATGACTGTAAGCAATTGGATAAGTAATAATACTATTACAGTTGTATGTGTATGAGTTCATTTGCTGGACAAAGATGGTTTGTACAATCTAAATTAAATCATTTTTATATGAATTGGATTTTTTTGGTGTTCAGTGTCTCATTTAATAGCATACTCTGACATGTAATATTATATATGATTTATAAAGAAATTATAAAACGCTAAAACGTCTTTGGAATAAAAAATGATTAATATTGCTGATATGAAAATGCTCACAAAGTGCTGACCAGAATCCCCACATTTTCTCAGCTCTTTTAGCAGCAGTGTAAACCCTGCTCTCTCTGTCACACTTCTCTCCTTCAGCCTTTCTCCTCCCTGGACTTCCTTCCGCTCATTAACTCACTCTTTCTACCCATGGACCACGTCTTCTGTTAATCTGTCCCGCCATTTTCCAGATTTTTCTTTTTTCTTGGTTGCTTTTGTGGAAACAATGAAGCCGAGGGCACCTGTTTCCTCCAGGTTGCTAACACTGGGTACTCACACTACCAGCCGACAACACGTGTGTGAGCTTGCTGCTGCTTCCTGAAGGTGAGGGGGCTGCAGACTCCTGCTGAACTCTCCCACCCTCTGTCATCCCCGCTTCCTGCTCCCTGATGAGTTGTGGCTAGCTGGGCATATTGTCTGTGCTCAGCAGACAAACGTTGGAAGTCTAACGGGACTTTCCAGCCTTCCCCCCCCCCCCCCCCTCCACTGAAAAGAGGAAACCTACGACGTGTGTTTTTCTTTTTCCCCTCATCAATTTTTGGCCAATGACACCCTGTTAGGGGGTCTCCCCACAAATCAGTTCACGAAAATCAACAAGACTTTGTCAGAAAAGAGAAATTCTGTTCAGGAAGTGAATATGATTACATTGGAAATACAGTCATGTGAAAAAATGAGGACACCCATGCTAAAGTTGACTAAAAAGAGGAATAAAAAAATCATCTTTTGGAAAGTGATCTTAATGCCTTAATTCAAAAAATGAGGAAAAATCCAATCTTTAAGGACACCAGTTTTCTTTGTGAATGAATAATGTATCGTAAATAAATAAATGTTCTTCCTTAAAATACAGGGGGCATAAGTAAGTACACCCCTATGTTAAATTCCCATAGAGGCAGACAGATTTTTATTTTTAAAAGCCAGTTATTTCATGGATCCAGGATACTATGCATCCTGATAAAGTTCCCTTGGCCTTTGGAATTGAAATAGCCCCACATCATCACATACCCTTCACCATACCTAGAGATTGGCATGGGGTACTTTCCATAAAATCATCTCTCAATGCAAATCAAACCAGCTATTAGGCTAACTGAAATAAAACCATGCCAATCTCTAGGTATGGTGAAGGGTATGTGATGATGTGGGGCTATTTTAATTCCAAAGGCCAAGGGAACTTTATCAGGATGCATAGTATCTGAGAAAACAAAATACTAAGTGGAGGAAGCAGTACTCAGATCCCTTACTTAAACATAACAACACCCAACTGTGAAAATACTCCATTAAAAGTCCTGTATTGAAATGTCAACTAAAGCAAAAGTACTGATATCCTGTAACAGCTAAATGTAGTTAAAGACAAAGCCAATTTGTAACACTTTATACTGTTGGTTTGTTAAAACTATACCATTCTATACAGCTGCCAGATACATGAAGTGGAGTTAAAAGGTACAATATGTACCTCTGAGCCTATTGGGAGAGAAAAACCCTAAAAGCATTTTCTATACAGTTGTTTTCAGACCTTGTGGTTGCCTCCCTCTAGTGTCAGACATATGGAAACCCATAATAGTTCTAACAAACAAATAATAATTGAACCAAGAGACCAAAGTAAGAACAAAGTGATTTTGATATTTAACAGCATTTCCCACAACTGAAGACTCCTGTTTATATATATATATATATATATATATATATATATAAAAGTTTGGGGTCACTTATAAATTTCCATTCCACTCCATTACAGACAGAATACCAGCTGAGATCAGTTGCATTGTTTTTTTAATCAGGACAGCAGTTTTCAGATTACATTATGTGTTTACATAATTGCAAAAGGGTTCTTGACTGTTGTAGACAGAAGTGGCTGAAGAAACGCTTGAAATCCATGCATTTTGGTCTAAACGTCATACCCAAATTAAAAGTGGTACAGCTCCCATATACTTTGACACTCAGGGGTGTGCCTGATATCATTGGAAAGGTGACTGATGTGGGTGTGTTTGTGTATTTGAGAAGTGTTGTATTTTGTAGTTTTTTCTTTGCACTTTTCAAATGGAAATAAAAAAACGCACAGACATCTGTAGAAAAAAAAATGATATAAAATCCATTTTTGAGTCTTTTGGCTTCATTTTTTCTGTAGACATGTGGCTAATGCCCTGTGTTGTCTGTCACCTGTCAGATGTGTTTACAGCAGTGTATTCTAATCATTTTACAGATGTATGACTTGGATGGAAATAAAAAACCTCCATTCTAGCCTCTGTAACTCTGTGTCAGTAAGACCTAAAATCACTCTGATACTTGTAACAAAAACTTGAGAGTGTTACATTTCCAATGATATCAGGCACATCCCAGAGTGTCAAAGTATATGGGAGCTGTACCACTTTTAATTTGGGTATGACGTTTAGACCAAAAAGCATGGAATTTCAAGCGTTTCTTCAGCCACTTCTGTCTACAACAGTCGAGAACCCTTTTGCAGTTATGTAAGCACATAATGTAATCTGAAAACTGCTGCCCTGATTAAAAAAACAATGCAACTGATCTCAGCTGGTATTCTGTCTGGAATGGAGTGGAATGGACATTTCTAAGTGACCCCAAACTTTTGACCGGTAGTGTATATTATTAAAAAAAGGGATCCTTTCTCTTCTAGGTTGTGCTGGAAAAAACATCCAGTCAAATCAGCAACAATTAGCCCAGAGGAAAATATTAAGTCTATTTATATGAGAATATGTGATAGTTTAAGTCACAAAAGTGCATGATGGAATTATTTTTTAGCTAATTTTGGACATTCATAAGCATGACTGCAAGCTGAACTTTTTCAATGGTGGCTTTGCATTAAAATCCAGCTGGTTCCTGTTCCTTTGTGCCAGAGTGTACTGCAGAATTCAAGCAATCGGCATCAATGCCAACAACACAAAATCAAGAAGCTGATACAACAGAAGTGTTGTGGTGATGGAATAGCAGAAAAAAAAACTCTCAGCAGGAAAGCAATGAGTTCCTCCTTTCTGCAGACCCAGTTTCTACTGTCTCCTCATCTGAAAGAGACATATTGACGAGAAATCGGCACTCAACATGCACATTTTCCAACAGGGCAGTTTAAAACTTGTCTTCTGAAATATTTTAAAATGAATGTATCTGAGCATGCAGGAAGAACTTAAATAGAGGAAGATGAATACATACTTACTAAGAATAATAACAGCGGCTTAAGCTATAAGAAATCCCTAAGGCCTACATTTAATGGAGAGATGTATTTAAAACGTGAGAACCTAGTGGGTTAGCCTACATTTGTTGACTGGAAAAAAAATGAATTATTTACAGTAAGTTTCCTCTTTAAGACCAGAGTAGTTTAAATAGTTTAAGCTAGTCATTAGAAAAACACCCTCCAGTGTAATTTGAAGTCTCCGAAGTATGTGTTATTATCTTTAGGCCTGATTTTTTCTTATTTTTCCTATGTGTTTGTGTTTATTTTGTCTGTCTTGTTTTATCAAAAAAACTAAACTAAGCCAAAACCTAATTGCAAATTGCTGTAGCCTGACTAATCCTGAGTTTTAGTTGCAATTATTCAACAGCTGATTTTAGTTATAGTTAGCCTACGCATGTAGTTTACCTAACCTGAAACATGTTCTTAGAGTGAAAAGGCGAAATAGAATGAAAACTGCTGAACCTATGAAACTGAACTTTCTACTAAACTGAAGTGAAACTTGTTGGTTGGCATAAAGGTCTTTAACAGGGCTTTCATTCAATCAGGACACACACAGTTTGTTTTTACACAGAAAAGTACAAAGCATGGTCTATAATTAGTAACATAACATGACTGGTATTAAAGGCTATGTATGTATGAGTTATTATCCAGGCTTTATGACATAATATGCCGAATGCGCGCGCCCACATGAAGACTGCGCACGCGCACGGTTAACTCCTTGCTGTGATGTGACTGTTGAACTTTACCCCCGCTCCTCGTGCCTTGTGATAGAGCGTTGCCGGCCTGGCTGTTATACTGCTGATAGTGACTATCTACTACGGTGAACTTGGAGACTGTGGACCATGTGCTGCTCTGGAGAAAGCTGACAGACCGATGGTGAGTAGGGTCGAATTAAAATTAAGCTTTTTTTTTCTTTTCTTTTAACCTGCAAGCGTCTTGAATTATTGAATAGTCACGGACGGACGTTAACATTTTATGCTCAGACGTCTTGAAGGTTTCAGTTTTAGTCACGGGTTGTAGTTATGAAACGGTTAATTTTTCACAGTGAACGTTAACGTCACTCATATCGCTACAGGCAGCAAATACACTGTTAGCAACAGTTGAAGAACAATTTACGATTACATAATAATTATCATATGTCAGCAAAAAATATGACTATAGTTTAGCCTGACCAGACCCCGATTGGTCCCCGATTTTCAGTTGCGTGTACCGAGTCCCGACAAAAGCCTGTCGGGACGCTAAAATGTCCCGGTGTTGCACCGGTGTTACGCTTTTAACAGGAGGGACACAGATCACGACGGGTCACAGATTTCGGTGCAACACCGGTTTACACCAACCACTATGAAATTGTCCCGGGTGTCAGCGATTACATAGCCGACGTGGTCTTATTATAGCCCGATAATTAACTAAACCCATGTAGAAAGACTAATAAAGCGTCCAGCGTATGATTTTAACAATGTGTGTGTGTGTGTGTGTGTGTGTGTGTGTGTGTGTGTGTGTGTGTGTGTGTGTGTGTGTGTGTGTGTGTGTCAGTCAATCGTAGCGGTCTGCGTCTGCATAATCTGTGCAGCCAGCGTTACAATGTATATTTGTAAACAATGCCTCTTCTCATCTGTCTCGTTTTAATGGTTAGGCTATATCGTGAGTAACTAACTCGAGTAGGCTACTCTATATAATTTATTGCAGTAGATGCATTGTTGAAATGACTGATAATGCCCATCCCTACTAGGTTAGCCGTGAAATGAATGAAGCTTATCTGTTAAGTTAGGAGGAAATGGGTCAACTCGAAGTCCTTTTGGGCTCTCCACATTTTACAAGCATCTCCAATATTTACCCATGTTTTACCTCTTCTCTGGTTATGCAATTGTTTAGAAAAGATGCAGAGTTTTTTTAAGGTCGGGTAGAATGAATCTATATCTGTTAATCCAGTTCGTTTGGTTGCTGCAGCCAGCGCCTTGTTTTTGCGTGTTTGCGTTTCATGTCCGTGGAAAAAAATATGGAAATTTATATTTAAATATGGAGAACACTGGCTTTGGCATTGTTGTCAGAAAATATAGTATTTCAACTTAGCATGTTTCCTTAATATCTGTTCTGTTGAAATATTGTGGACATTTCTTGATTAAATACAATAAATGTATTACATATTAGACCTTTCAAGTTTTACTCGAGTACTCTACTTATAAGTACTTGTACTTTTTTTTCAACCCACTTTCTACTTCTACTCCACTGCATTTATATGTAAGCTTTAGTTATTTTACAAATTAATATTGTTACACACAAAACATTCGAAGAGTTCATTATTATCATATAACTTGTGCATAATGATGTAGCCACCTTACCTAATGCTTTAGTTGATGTGTTGTTCATGCATGAGGTCATGAATGAGAGGCTATGAACTCATGTCAATTCCTGATGATTCATAAGATATAAAGGAAGGAAGTAATGCAAAAATCATGAATTAATTCATGCATGAGTTCAGAATTCATGTACCCTTACCCTAAAGTCTTACCATAACTTTAGTTCAAGCCTGTGGCAGCAGTTCCAAATAATTTGTTTAGTGCCATGCAATGAAAAATACCTTTTCACAAAGTTTTTCACAAGTTCAGTGGCTGCATTTTCCAAAAGAATGCTTTAATTCTGAAAAATAAAGTTGTTCCCACACGAAACTCACTCAATGTCTTTTAATATTATTTCTTAGATATGTAGGCTACATACCAAGACAATTCATGAATATTAACTGAGATACGCTATTATGTTGTGAGCAGTAGGCCTGCGTGTGCTGTTGGCAAAATTGTGTCTAATCTGTCTGTGTCTATGTCTGACCTGATGGGCACTACGTTCATGGTTTTAGTTCCGGGAAATCTGGTCACCCTACTATAGTTTTGAACATTGTTTGTTTGTGTCCAATAGCCTACAGCTGTGTGTGACAACCAGCGCGCAATGTCAGGAGTTATGATTGGAGAGGCCACATGCACGTTTCCAGTGCGCGTTTCCGCATGTGTAGTTGTTCATGGCTGTGGTAATTATGAATGGCTTCAACTGCTTGCAGGAAAGACATGACACTATAGAGATACACAACAGCCTACAAACTCATTTGAAATCTAAGTCTATTAATGCACGTGTGTTTTAAGAGTGCTGGGAGGCAAATTCCCGTAATTCCTGCAGCAGCGAAGTGAGCGGCATTAGGTTAGGAATGGATCACATCACTGTGCTGTGCTACTTGTTGCTTTGGCTTATTTAACTCACTACAAAAACTCACCAAATTGAGCAACAGAGGGGAAAATACTGCTCAACAAACAGCAAAAAATTATCTGAATTACATGGTATACGTCTGATTTTACATAGTATATTTGTAACTATATGTGCAGATATAGAAAGTGTTATCATCACTTAAGAAGGGTTCACACTTACACATTGTAGTATTTTTTACTTCCTCTCAAAGTGTTGAGATCAAACATGTTTTGCAGTGAAGTTAACAGAAAGCAGCTGCAGGACAAATAAAACAAAGTATTACATGTTGAGAGCACATCAGTACCGTGGCCGAGACGGTTCAACACAAATACAAAAGCCACAACACAAACACAAAAGCTACAACACAAATACAAAAGCGACAACACAAACGAAAAAGCTACAACACAAACACAAAAGCTACAACACAAACGAAAAGCTACAACATAAATACAAAAGCTATAACACAAATACAAAAGCCACAGCACAAAGACAAAAGCCACAACACAAACACAAAAGCCATAACACAAACACAAAAGCCACAACACAAACACAAAAGCTACAACACAAATACATAAGTTCAGGCTCATAGTGCTGCTGTAGTGAAGCACTCCTGTTTTTTTTAAATGTGCATAAAACGTTTGAGAACATAAGCATCACATTTTCCCATTTTGATGGGAGACATTATTATTAACTTACTATTACAATTTTTACCTATTGCTTACACACTTTTTGCAGAATTTGGCTCATTACGTCAAAACTCTTCACACAAGCCAGTCAGACATAGCACTTGGAGATTAACAACTCACATCTATGCCAAAATGAAACTGCAATCAAAACTTAACACTCCTTTCTAAAAATGAAATTCTTGCAACAAAATCATACACACAAGCACCATTTGAATTACTCAGACTCAGTCTTATGTAAAACTCAAAAGTAGAATTTCTGCAGTAATCAAACAAGAGTTTTTACAAAAAACAAACATTCTTACAGAAATAAAGAAAAATAGAATCACAAATCATCAAATTTAGCAACAAAACTAAAGTAAAAAACTATTACTGGATACTGTAAATTGCTATTGGGGAAAAAAAAAACATATACTTGTTTTATGTGTGTGTGTGTGTGTGTGTGTGTGTGTGTGTGTGTGTGTGTGTGTGTGTGTGTGTGTGTGTGTGTGTGGTGGGGATCTGGCCACAAGACCTCGTCAACATCACAGGCGATGTCTCTTCCACGTCCGACTCCTCTCTCTCTCTTTGTCCTACTCTTACTCGGACACTCATTGCCTCCATGCTTGCAAAGTTCTCAAAATGGCTTGTCTGAGGCCTATTTGTAGTGCTAAGGGTCAGACCGATTGGTGTTCCTATTTTCTGTGCAAGTGTTTTCAGGTCTGTATGTAAGTGCCTACAATTGCCAGATGAGTTTTGCATTTTGAACAGACTGTTTTCCCAATGACAACAGGAGATTTCGTTTTTGAACAAAGTGTCTAATGTAAGAAAACGTGTGTAGTGTTTCGCAGTAAGTGTGTTAAAGAATTGCAAACAAAGTGCAAATTTGACAATGTGTTAAAGCTATGGTTACACTGTGTTTAAGGAATGCTACAAGAAGTTTAGGTATTGAGGCTTTGGTCTAAGCATTCGTTTTTAGTGTGTAAACAATGGGCAAAAACTGTAACTTAATAAGCTATTTGACAGTGCTAAGAAACAAGTGAAGAATGACAATAACTTGAAAATGTCACAGAAAAAAAGTCGCACAACTGCATGTCACTACCTTTTGAATTTGCTGTCACTTCTGCAGACTACTACTGTAAAACCTAGTAAAAGTGAATTAAAGAACGTTCTTCTCTTTCACTATTGAACATGCAACTATTTCTTTACAACTGATCCATCAACGCAACAGCAGGTGGGAGTTCACCTCTCACCTATATCTTGTTCTCAACAGAACTTGTTAAGCAGCCTAGTTACACTAACTAACATGTCACAATCAGGGAATCTATTGGCCTGAGGGAAGTTAACCATTTATAGCTATTGACCACAGGCAGGATCTAAGACTTTTCTGCACTAAAGGAGAGAGCTATCACTTGCATTTCCTGACACTAGTATCTCTGTGCTTCCTTTCACCTCTAATCTGTCCTCCTCACTCTGCCTTTATTTTTACAGATAAATCTCACTTAGACATGACCAACAACAAACCCAAAGTAGAGGGCCGGAGCGATGAAGCCGAGGGCCCGGATGGAGGCTGGGGGTGGGTGCTGGTCGGCGCCCTGTTCGTCAGCACAAGCCTCGTGTTCGGCCTGATGCGTAGCCTTGGGATCTTCTTTGTGGAGTTTGTCCAGTACTTTGAGGAGAGCGCTCAGGCCATCTCCTGGATCTCATCCACGGGCTTGGCAGCACAGCAGTTCTTCAGTGAGTCACTTTGTGAATGTGTGTTGTGCTGTGTTAAAGTATGAATGTGTTGTTAGTAACGGTGGCTACAACTAACAGTTTTTTTCATCATTGACTCATCTGTGGATATGAAACTGAGAAACGCAGCCTGATAAATTAATTCTAATCTTTGTAGTACCAGTTGCAATTCTGTTATCCAAGTCACAGACATGATCATGTATCATTTCTCTTATTAAAATCTATACTAATAACACAGGAAGAGTAAGCAGCTATAGATAGAAGGATGGCTGCAACTCATTAACCCTTTAACAAGCACCAGTGGGTCACTCATTACAAAGTCATTCTGCACAGCCAAACATTGTTCAAACCCACAGAACTGGTTGGAAATTGTAGTGGAGACTCAGAAGTTTCCAAAGATGCCAAATATTTGAGTTTGGGGAAAATATGTAGAAATGAGTCATCTACAAATATTTTATTTCCATTGTGCATAAAAAAAACAAAACATGGTGCCTCAGTGTTAACATCGCGTAGCTTCAATGAAGTGCTGGGACAAGCTGATGCATAATATGTATGATACTGTGTAGAATAAGAGGATTTTAACAACCTGAAAAGTCAAAAACAAAAGTGGATTATTGATTTGAAAAGATGACCTTCACATTTTGTTCAAAACTGACATTCATTTTTATCAGGCAATTTTGTTGGCGATAGCATGCACTTGTAGATTTTGTGGGTTAATGCTATATATCCGTGACTAATGAAGATGTTTGTTTTGCAGGTCCGCTGGGTGCAGCACTATGTAATGCATATGATGCTCGGGTGGTGGTGATGACAGGGGGCGTTCTCGCTGGACTCGGCCTCATACTTGCCTCGCAGGCCACCTGTCTTGTTCACCTCTACCTCACCATGGGTCTTATTTCCGGTAACAAAGTCTTAAAGTTGTAGTTCTTCTTCCTCTGGGACAATGAGTAGAAAACATAATCTATTTACTTAGTTTGTGAAGCGGGCCATCTTTGTTTACCGAGTTAACTGAAACCGAGTTAATTGTCCTCTCACTGTTGGTCTTCCCTCCCCTCGCCTCCAGGTTTGGGCTGGGGGCTGATCTTTACTCCCATGGTAGCTACAGTCATGGCTCACTTCACTCGCCGGCGCACCCTGGTGTTGGGACTGGCGTTCTCCAGCATCGGCCTGTCCTCCTTCGCATTCAACCCGCTCTTCCA
Source organism: Sander lucioperca (assembly GCF_008315115.2). NCBI lineage: Eukaryota > Metazoa > Chordata > Actinopteri > Perciformes > Percidae > Sander > Sander lucioperca. The sequence continues at coordinate 13,524,186 of NC_050189.1, forward strand.
ATGGCTGGTGGAGATGTACGCCTGGCGAGGTGCCCTTCTGATTCTGGGGGGTCTCAGCCTCAATATTGTACCCTGCGGGGCTCTCATCCACCCTCAGCGGCATTCTAAAGCCCCAGCAAAGGTGGGACAATGCACTACTGTCTTCGTCTGTTGTACCAGCTTATAGAGACACAGCAGAGATGTTGGACTCAGTATCATCATTCCTGACACAATACGTTGTTCTACGTGAAGGGAAGCTGCTCCATTTCCTGCAGAGAATTTAACTAACCAAGTGCTGTTCACTGCCGCCACATATAACCTCAAAATCATACTATCACGCTGCTATAGTTATGTGGTGTGTGTGCAGTAAAAGGTGTAGCTCACACAAAATGATCTCACTTACATTCAGTGCTGAACTAGTCCTTCAAGTTAACCGCTCCCAGCAACCGCTACTGAAGCGTCTATGTCAATTAAAAATGAAATTGACTGTTTCTTTCTTTCCTCTCCACCCAGGTGGATTCAGAGAACAGGTCATCGCGTGCTTCAGTGCTGAATCGAGTCTCCTCCTACCTGGAGCTGTCGCTGCTCCTCGAGAGGCCTTATATCACCTACACGTTGGCCGTCACTCTTCTTAACGTCGGCTACTTTGTGCCGTATTTCCACCTGGTGGCCCACAGCCGCCAAGCTGGCTTCTCAGAGTACCAAGCTGCTTTTGTCATGTCAGCTGCCGGTGCTACAGACATTTTGGGCCGCATAATGTCAGGATGGTTCTCAGACCTACGTTACTTTCGGCTGATTCATTTACTGACCATGTGGACAACGCTGGCAGGAGTGTTCATCATGTTGCTGCCTGTGAGCTCCTTGTCTGGTTCCTACACTGCACTGATTGGGATCAGCCTCCTCTACGGCTTCTGCTCCGGGGCGTTGACCTCTCTGGTCTTCGCGGTGGTGCCCATGATTGTGGGTGTGGAGCGCATGATGGGGGGCCTCGGGCTGCTGCAGCTCATCGAGAGCGGCGCAGGACTGCTTGGGACACCTATGTCAGGTATGAGCACATTAAAGGAGAAGACTGGTTCCTTCAGACTGGCAGTTTTGGTTGCACACTGCATAACTATATATCCCAATGTAGGTCATGTCACCTTGGTTCATGTTATCTAAAGTGGCCTAAATCAGTCAACAAGTTAACACACTGAAGCAAAAAGAGTCAAACGTTAATTAAGTATCGGCAATCAGGGTCAGCCAGTAGTCCTTTTTCTTTTAAGTTTTTTTTTTTTAGGTTCTGACATACTACACTATAGCGGATACAGAACAGAAAGGGTCAGTACACCCAAATTAGAAAAAAGTTTCTTACCTAACCTCTAGTGATATGTGGACAATCAGATAATTTGATCAGCCAGATTGAGATAGAATGCGTCTCAGAGATTTATGTCTCCATCACAATACAATGGGGATCAACAGAATTTAATTTGTGGAGCTTAAAGCTTTAGTGCGTAACTTTTTGATAATTACTGAACATCTGTTACATTCAAGCCATTGCCAAATGAGTTGCTACAAAGCTAATTAAGACGATCAGCTCCACACAACTCTCTCTGTATTTCTCAGTATGGCTATGTTCAGAAGATTGTGTCGTCCGTTGACTTTCCCGCGCAGAAGCTCGAGTGAAGATAATTACCTCTTCTGAAGAGTCCATCATGTTTTTTTAGTCCTCCGTGTTGTCTTTGGCTTCTAGCAACTGTGTGGAGGAGGGGTGGGGGCGCATGCGCGATCACGGAGTGCTTGTATCATGTGGACGCGCCGAAAGTGTTGTTGTCATTACTTAAGAGTTCCTCATGGGAGCGACAGAAACTACGCACTATATCTTTAAAGCATTTAAAAAAGTAGGAACTTTTCTTCAGTAGAACATAATAAAAATGATGGACAGTGGGTCCGATTTTCATGAAACTTGGTGGAAGGGTGTGTGCATGGGCCAAGGAAGAACCCACTAAATTTTGGAGCAAATCCGAATCACGGGCCAGATACACAAATTATTTTTCACTTCCGGTAACATTGCGAGATGGTGTTTGTGCTGCAGTCGTGTGGTGTCGGAAATAATCGTAAAAAAATTTTCTTTCCCGAATATAAAAAAATTCACACTGCATTAACATTGTGAGATAGGGCATGCCTTGGCGGAGGCCTGGGTTCTCATATGCCCTTCTAGTTTCTTAATAAATCTTGTTATCCTGAACCTTGATAACGTTGCTAGCATCAGAGCACCATTCTCAGACTTTATTAGTTTCTTAATAAATCTTGTTATCCTGAACCTTGATAACAGTGCTATCATCAGAGCGCCAACTTTTCACAGCAGACATGTTGTGTCGTTATCCTAGCACAGGTGACACAAATAACCTTAACGATGGCTGTGCTCCAGCAGCAATTAATGTCATTAACTACACCTGTGTTTGACAAGTGAAAAAAAAAAAACGGCTGCTGTGAAAAAGTGCTGTTTAGTTTAAGTTTCTCCCCACATGTTTCCTCTCTGTGATGTGGAAATTCAGAAATAAATATCTCAGTGGTACTTTTTGTTGTACTTTAGTTGAAAGAGTGTCACGGTAACAAAACAGAAGAAGCTTCTCTGTTTGGATTTACCAATGACTAAACTCAACACAGATGACTTTAGAGTAAAGCCACCATTTTGTAATCAGTGCTTCTTCTAGTATACATTGCAATTAATGTTTTTCTTAATTAGCATGAGGCTAGCATTATGCACTTCATAGTTTCTCGTCAGTTTTATATGCACACTTTTGTTTGGTTTGAATTGAGGTATTTCTTATACTTGTCATGCAACATATTTATGCCCTTTAGTTCTTGTGACAATATTTTCTCTTTTCTCATGTCTTAAGGGTTGCTCAAGGATATCACAGGCAACTACATCGCTTCCTTCATGGTAGCAGGCAGTTTCGTCATTCTCGGTACTTTGACCATGGCCACCCTGCCTCACTACTTCTCCTGCACAGACCCACTGCCCCCTCAAAGACGTTCACTTGATGAGGGTTTACACTCAGAGTTGAAACTGATGAATAGTGTGTCTTCTGACAAGAATCACAAAGGCGTTAATGATCTGACAGATGAAGTAACCAAATATCCGCAAGACTGTTAAGGGTTCAAGAGCCTTGTTGATACTCTTCAGTTCAGCCAATACAACGATGGCGCCTAACTGAAGACACCATCATGCTGCTCCATGTGTTTGCATTATACCTCAGGGATTGAGACCCAAAGAAGAAGAAAGACGCGAAGACTGTGAAAACTCTGACCGTATAAAGGGGCCAGTTAGTCCCTCACTCTGTTAGATTAATGCTTGCTTAGCAATGCTTAGTAAACACTAAAACACATACAGATGTGAGGTTGCTTTACATGCACAGTAGAACGGTATGCAAAATAGGAAATATGAAAGAGAATGTGAAATGTTTTATTACTACACATCATCAATTCTCTGCATACTTGACAAGGAAACTAAGAAACGGAAAACATTTATTTTATTTTATTAGTTCATGTGAATGTAAAATGAATGTGATTCTGTTCAGTTAAATTTTGCACATACATGAATAATCCTCACTTTCCTCATTTAAATTATATCCAGCTGATCAGCATGGCTGGATTCATTCACTATTGACCCCCCTGTCCCTTCTGCTGTCTGTGCATTGTCTATGTCCATCTCTATATAACGGTGAGTACATACTATGGCTACACATGATAGCCGCTTTCCGACCAAGTAGTTACAGGAACGTAGTTATAGGAAAAGTCCACTTCTAAACAGATCTACTAACTACTCTCCCCCAAAACCGTTTTTTCCAATTGCATTCACACTGGCCAAGTGGTCATAGGGACTGGTAGGAGGGGTAAGGGAGTGATGCAAGCACGGCAACGGTCTTTATAGCGTTAAAATCAGAAAACAAATACACCAAAAAAAGTATGAACTAAATACTAAATCTAATGTATATAGCATATTTGTCATAATTTAAACAATTCTCTCAAAGAGAAACGGCCCTCTGCCTGCTGCGCTGTGGACATGTGTGTGTGTGTGTGTGTGTGTGTGTGTGTGTGTGACGGCCGGCCAGCCGCAGGACATGCTTGTGGAGTTTAACTCCGAAAAGACAGTTAACCACAGGTTCCCGTTAATCTTATGATGGACATGTGTTGTGATATTTAAACAAACGAACCGTCAACGGTGAAATAAAAGCTTCTTATTTACGAGAGCGGTCTGAGAGACCTCCAGCTTACAGCGAGGTGTCTGAGCATGACTGGCCGAGCGACGAGCTAGCGGCCGGGGCAGGCGCCTGCTGGCTGTCGCCTGCTGGCTGTCGCCTCACTTCATGGAGCTTCTCAACTCCGAAAACTTTGAAGAAAATTGTCAATTCGGCATCAATTTGCGCAAGACTGCCTATATTCGAAATCTAAACAGTTAATTTCTCGCCTAAAACGTTGCCAGAAGTGAAATTAGTGATGAATAAGATGGCGAAAATTGTTAAAATTGTCCCGTTGTTGGGTCTGTCTGTACCAGAAACCCAACCCTTGTTCACCTAGGTTCATATGCTGAAAAGGGAAAAGAGAAAAGACCCTGCCCTGAAGTAGGAGCTGAAAGAGTTACAGGAACTGCGGCCAGAGGGACTTAAAAATCCCCAAATTGGTCCAGTCGGAACACGAGAAAAAAAGGGTTCTAGGAATTTTATGTTCTAGGAACTGCAAAAATCCCTCCGGTCGGAAAGCGCCTATAATGTGTATAGTACTGCTTGGTTACTCAGTAAACAGCCCCTTCTACAAGACAGAGCCTCAGGTAATGAACATCATTTCTTTAGTATTTCTGCTTTTGTTGTGCCTATTGGTGTATTTTCCGAATAACAAATGATTGTTGGTATTTACACTGTGTAATTTGTGGATATAGATTCATGAATTAAAGAAACTGAATTTCTTAATGATTAGCAGCTCCACTCTGTGTTATGAGCACAGCAATACTGCCCTACAAAACAAAAAGGCAGTAACTGCATTTTTGGTCAAAAATGAGTTATCATTTTCATGACATTCAAGGCATCCTTTGTTATGTGACAAAACATCTTATCTCAAATGTGTGTCGTTTTGGAGAAAAATGGTAGTCGTTTGTACAGTAACTGCAAAAAGCCCTAGTGAAACAAAGCAAGAATACAGTAACTGCAAAATAGGGGTAAATATCAAATTAAATATGAGGATTGATATGTACAAAGAATAAGCTAATATAAAGTAACAAAAACAGCCACATGTCCAATAATCTACCTACAACTACTTAGCTGGATGACAGGTTAACTTGATAACTAGCTTAGCAATGTGAGACTTTAAGCAGCCGTTTCAGCACCAGAACAGCTTCCGGGTGGAAAATATTGACCTAAAATGGTCAAATTAGTTTTGGTTTTGGTATATCCATGTTCAGGAAAACAAATGGTTCCAATTATTTCAAATACAGTGTATCTAACACACCCAGAGCCCAAGTTGTGGCAAAATAGTTTTTGGAGAATCTGTAGTTACTGCCTTTTTCTTTGGTATGGTGCCACGTTTTTGGTAAGTAATACAAAGCAAGAATACAGTAACTGCAAAATAGGGGTAAAATATCAAATTACATATGAGGATTGATATGTACAAAGAATAAGCTAATATAAAGTAACAAAAACAGCCACATGTCCAATAATCTACCTACAACTACTTAGCTGGATGACAGGTTAACTTGATAACTAGCTTAGCAATGTGAGACTTTAAGCAGCCGTTTCAGCACCAGAACAGCTTCCGGGTGGAAAATATTGACCTAAAATGGTCAAATTAGTTTTGGTTTTGGTATATCCATGTTCAGGAAAACAAATGGTTCCAATTATTTCAAATACAGTGTATCTAACACACCCAGAGCCCAAGTTGTGGCAAAATAGTTTTTGGAGAATCTGTAGTTACTGCCTTTTTCTTTGGTATGGTGCCACGTTTTTGGTAAGTAATACAAAGCAAGAATACAGTAACTGCAAAATAGGGGTAAAATATCAAATTACATATGAGGATTGATATGTACAAAGAATAAGCTAATATAAAGTAACAAAAACAGCCACATGTCCAATAATCTACCTACAACTACTTAGCTGGATGACAGGTTAACTTTTAAGTCATTTTTCTCAGTTCTGCACTCTGCGTAGTTACTGCCTTTTTGCTTTGTAGGGCAGAATAGCTCTAAAAGAGCTGCAGACACCAGCACGGTTTCCAGCAACTATTTCATCCTCAGGACTTTAACTTTCCATCAGTGCTATGTGTTGCTGGGAAGGGGCACAACACTTGTTACTCAAGTGCATTTTCAGATGATACAATAATTGTTTGCATAAGCACTTTGTACTTTTTGTAAATCATAAACTGTCTTTGTAAATCACAGATATTTGGCTTTGACAACAGCTGAGTCAACACCAGGTTCACAGGACAGAGACAACAGGGTCACAGTGACCTGCTGGCTGCATCTCAATGCAAAAGGCATGTGACTTATAAGTGTGTCATTTCATCACACTGGCAGCTACTAAATAGTGGAGCTTCCGTATTTGTTGAAAGGTGGGAAATGTTCATCCTAACCAGCTACATACAGTATTTCCTGGCAGTCTGTGATTCAAAGCTGGGACCCTCGATAAAAATACTCGTCTTAAATACCGCTCAAACATCCAGCCTGCAACCTGACATCTATTTTATGTAAAAATTTTATATTTTGTACTCCCTCTTGATTAAAAAAACAATGTATTTTGTTGGTTTGTGTGGTAACTTTTTTGCTTATGACCTCTGATGGGGATGTGTACTCTTGACAGCAAAAACACACCACTGCACACAGTCATTAAAAAAGTGAACTTAGACTTGTTATTAAAACTTAAACACCCTTGAATGTGTTTCGTATTGCAGTTTATTTGATCACAAAACAAATCTTAAGTACCTTGCAGTCTTAACAAAACAGACGTGAACAGTGTCTAAAAAATTCCCAAATTTAAAAATCTATACATTACAATTCGATGGAAGACATTTGACATAAGGTTTTCCTCTTTGCAATGATTACGTTCATTTCCAACAAACACTGACTTTTTCCATGTAACAGTTCGGGAAACACTTTACTTGAAGGTATCTACATAAGAGTGACATGACACTGTCATGACACAGTCATGACACATGAACCCTAACCATAACCATATCTTGTCATGACAAAAACCGAATGACACTTACTAAAAGAAGCGTTATGTCATAAACATTTATGACTTGTTTATAATGTTTATGACACGTTCATGACAGTGTCATGTCACTCTTATGTAGATACCTTCAAGTAAAAGTGTAACCAATAATTCAATAGAAATGACAGAGGAACATAAAAACACTGCCCTTTTAAGTAAAAAAAAATAAAAAACACGGATTTACCAGATTTAATTAAGAAATCTTGGCAGAATGATGTTGTTACCCTCTGCTACGCATAAAGACACCTCATGCTGGTCTCAAAAAGCTGCTCCAGTGTTCTCACTTGGCACAATTGTTCTGGTCTGACGTGTTCGCACAATGAATTCACTGTTTGGAGCGTTCATCCCCTCTGAAGTCAACACCAGCTGAGCTATGAACATGTGGCAGGTAGCCAAGGGAAATGTGTCTGCATGTCTGTGAGTTGGATACTAGCATGTTCTATATATGTGTGTTGAAAGTATGCAAGTGTGAAATGTGGCATCGTACAGCTGTGCGAAGAGGAGGCAACAGCTGGTTAAGATTTTGGGTCTGCACTGCGGCGATTGAGCTTCTCGGGGTTGTTTGAGGCCATGTGTGAAAAGTCTCTGAAGATGTCCTGGTAGGTTTCATCACCTGGAAAAGACCAGAGAAGAAGACATAAGCCTAAAAGCTTGAGGTTGTTTTTTTTTGTTAAGTATTAGAAGCTTAAAAGCTGTTAAGTCTAAGAATCCATTTTTTTTTATTAATGCCATCTCTTCTGGGTTTAAATGCTTGGCTTTCTTCAAATGAGGCACAACACATTTCATCAAAAGCTGCAACGTTTTGGATAGGACACATTTTTTAGGACAGTTTTAATGAATGTTAACTCCACCAACTATTTCCTGAACACATCGAGAGTTGTAGCCCTAAAGCAAGCTGCATGCAACTGAACAAATAAACACACATCAGGGCATGCACAGGCACATTACCTCTTAGTGTGCAGTAGGTGGCACACTGCACAAGCAGTTGAGACCAGCTGGACATCTCAGCGGGCAGAAGGCAAAGGCACATGAGTGCACACAACAAAGACACACACAGTGATAAAGCACAGCACGTCAAATACTGACCAGCAGTCGTTTCGAGCAGACAAAAGCATCACGTTTCCATTCCTTTATGAGTGAAACCGTGATGGAATACGGCTGACACAAGAAACTTAACAAAAAAGCTTTGATAGCCACTAAAGGACAGTCATGAAAGAATGGACTTTGCAGCTTGAAAAGGAGCCAAATGACAAAAAGCAAACAAAACCCTTGTTAAGCTCAAGAGCTGCAGCACAGAGCTCTTGGAATTCTGATAAATACAAATATATAACAGATTTCAAACTGCGTCACTATTCACAGAATAGCAGAATAAAACTGTCCTTGAGAACCAAACCCGGCATTGAATTTAGCTTACATAACTGACTGAAAAAGTTCAGTACACATGGAAATGCACAATAAAAAAACTCTTATAAAGCCAGAACACTGTACATCCTGTATATAAAATATCCCCAATATACAATATCAGAAAGAATAGGCCTGATTTAGGTCTAGTGTATATACATTTCCTTAAATCTCAGATGTACAACATTGGAAACACTCACATGCAGCACTCAAAGTGCAGGAGGATGTGCGTTTGTAATTCAAAGTGCAATATGGACTCCTGTTACTTTCTCACAATGTCCCTTCTCTGTTTTACAAGGCATTTACCTGTCTTCACTGATACAATAAATGTTCTCTCTCACTTATGTCCTTGAGACTGTCGTACCCGGTGTTCTGGCTCTTTCTTGGTTTACAAGAATTGGATTTTATGCTTTCTTAATTATGGCAATTTCACTTTTTTTTGTGATGACATGTTTCCTTGGATGATATGTGTGGAAGGCCAGGACACTTTCTCTGCAGATACTGCAGATAAACACCACATGATATTGCAAAACCAGTGATTTCTGATACTTAACAACTTGATACTTAACGACCAAAAACAAGCTCATTCCAGTCTCACTGCCTGTCTCTTGTCCTGGGCTGATTTCTATCCCCACTAATCATTTTGCCCCCCCAGAGCCCAGCCACTTATGTGGTTCTTTATAGACTGGAGGCTCTTCCTGCCATGGGCCCGCCCACCTCCTGTCCCACCCAATAAACCTCCAGATCCCTGCCCCCCCGAGTAACCTGATTGGCCAAACGCTCCGTCCATCTCCCGCATCTCCTTGTTCATTTTGGCGATCCGCAGCCTGAAAAGGAGCAGATCAGTTAGAAAAACTGTTGTTGTTAACCGCTTTACATCGTCCCACAGGGGTGTTTTCTTGTCTCAAATACTCACAAAGTGACGATGTCAGCGTTGGCATTGTCCACGGCAATAGTTATGGGGTCTTTCTGGTTCTTGTCTCTGGCGTTGTAGTCTGCTCCTCTCTTCAAGAAGAGACAAACCAACCTGGGAAAGCAAAAGAGATGTATAACGTGTGTTAATCGTGTGTGTGTGCAAGTCTTAGAAACAAAAAGCTGACCACCTGGCAGCCAGGTAACCCCTGCCTACTGTAGCCAGGAACTTTTCCAGAGGCCGAGGAACCATTTCAGGAAATCGGGTACAGTATACTTTACTTGTTCACCTCTGTATGTCTTTTTTTGTATCCTTTCAATTCAAACATTAAAGTAGTACAACACAATATATGTCATGTTTCACCGTGTGTGGGGCGATTGCATCTCAAAGATCCCCATCATTTTTGAATTCATCTTTGGACTAATTTGCCTCATCATTACAGTTCTTCACGTGAAGAGGAAATGCAGTGAGTGCACAAAGGGGACTTTTAGTTCCTAGTTTTGTTCTTGAATTAAAGTTATTGTAGCTTATAAATTCTTGGAACTATTTGGTCAAAAAGAGACTCTTGTTCTCTTGTAATCCTCGTTCTTGAATGTACTGTAAAAATAAAACCTACTTTTAAATTATAAAATGTCATGCTCCGCAGCAGAAGTCAGCAATCTGACCCAGGCCAGAGAGATTAGAGACAAATTCTGACTTTCTGATAAATAGTGCAGATACAGGTCCACATTATCTGCATTTTCTCTCTCTGTTTGCCAAATAAACAACCACGTTCATTTGGCAGTAGAAATGTTGCTGTAAAGCTACAATGGGCAACTTTGCGCTGCTTCGAAATGAAACATTTGTCATCAATACCTATACATCATGTCAACTTCACAAAGATCTGAAATGCTTCAAGATAAAAAAAAAAAAACATCCTAAGGTCGAGCTGTCAAAAGTCTTAAATCCTTACGAGACTCTATTGTATTTTATTTTAATTCATCACTTCCTTTGTGCTGAGATTTCCCACTTTACACAAAAAGGAATGTCATTCGGGCAAACAGGGTGAATGGACTAAACTTTGTTAAATGGTTCTGGGCGCTGTGCCTGAAGGCTTAAAAAGATTTTCCTTTGAGTGTGTGCATATAAAGTAGTCTTTATTTTTCTGCACTTGCATTTCTGCCAGAGAAAAACAACCTGTGTCGGTGTCTAATTTTGTTTGTATGTGTATCTTTGTTTTTTATTGTTATAAGTCTGATGGCCTATTCATGTCTGTAGAATTATCTGTAGGTTGTACTGAAGGTGGCCCTTTGACCAAAAAAATCCACTTGTGGTCAAATTTTTTTTAAGATTATTTTTTGGGCTTTTCCACTTTAATTTGACAGGACAGCTAGGTGAGAAAGGAGAGAGAGAGGGGGAAGCCATGCAGGAAATCGTCACAGGTCGGACTCAAACCCTGGACCTCTGCATCGAGGTATACCTCTCAGTATATGTGCGCCTGCTCTACCACTGAGCCAACCCGGCCACAGTCACATTTTTTTTTAACATTGTGTCAACTTTTGTACACCATCAGTGTGCGGGCGGTTTTTCTATGAAATGGGACTGTTGGTACAGTATGTGTGTGTGATACTGTGTGTGTGTGTGTGTGTGTGTGTGCGTGCTTGCGTGCGTGCGTGTGTGTGTGTGTGTGTGTTACAGTGTGCGTGTGTGACAGTGTGTCCTACCCTGTGTGACCCAGGATGGTGGCGTGGTGAAGCGGCCCTCTCCCGTTGCTGTCTGCCTGGTTAACGTTAGCGCCGTTCTGTAGCAGGAACTCACAGGCTGCCAGGGCATTCTGGTGAGGAAATAGGAACGCGTGAGCTGCCATTCATATATTATTAAAAAGGTATAGTAAGCGTTGTTAATCCAATACACTTTTTGTCAAATGCAGTGATTATCTCCTCACGGTCACCTAGCTCTCTATTACAGCATGTGAATGTGCCGTCCGGCCGGGAGTTATCTGTCCGTGAATCTGGGGAGTGGTTGTGTTTGTTTGACAGTTGAGTTCAAATATCAACAATCTTTGCGCAGCATCGCTTACTGCACCTCAAACAAACACACAACCTACATGCACCTCTTCCTACTATCACCTTGTCCAAACAGGTAACACTAAATGTGTAAAGCCTCACCAGTGAGCCCTAAAGGCTGCAAAGCGATGGATGGGCAAAAAAAAACAGTATGCTGATGCTGGTGCTAAAGGAGAGGTCAGGAGGTCATCAAAACCATCTTGATTAATCCTCTGGGCACCGTCAATATTAACATCAAATTGAATGCATCCCTCACCGCTGAGACGGCCTGTATCAGCGGCGTGCTGGACTCCTCGGCCACGTTGACCCAGTTGACGTCGGCCCCGTGAGCCAAAGCGTCGGCCATGACAGGGAAGTTCTGCAGGGCCGCTGAGCGGTACAGCAGCGCGCCAGGGTGAAGGCCGCTCAGATCCTCTTCATCCTCTTCCACATCTGAGGGGAGCAAAAGGTTAACTTTTCTTTTTGTCAAAGTTTTGACACATAGTTTAAAAAAAGTGTTCTAGTCTGACAGTCCCTGTTAAAACACATTGTACAAGCTTGTTTTCGTTGTCAGGTCAGCGAGTGTGTGTGCATGTTTTATCTCACCTTTGTGTGTATTGTTCTTTTGGACGAGGTCACTGGGGCTCAGCCCTGAGGAACGAGAGAGAGAGAGAGAGAGAGAGAGAGAGAGAGAGAGAGAGAGAGAGAGAGAGAGAGAGAGAGAGAGAGAGAGAGAGAGAGAGAGAGAGAGAGCGAGCCACGATTACTGCTTTATCTTGCTGACTGCAACAACAGCACACACACACATATATAATACCGCAGACTAGGCCCTAAGGATTATCAACTTTTGCTGGATCGCCAACTTTGGGGAATGTGTGAGTGTGTGGGTGTGTTTCTGTTTTGTTGACATCAGCAGGAGTTTGAAGAGTGATGAACTAGACAACAAGCAAGCACCCCGCTGGTTTCCATCCATCAGTCCTGATTCTTGGCTCTCTGTGTTTACCTGTGACCCGAGGCAGAGTGGCTCGGTTCGGTTTGGGTTTGAGCGGCGGCCGCTGTATGGTCCGGTCCTGCGTGCCCGCTCGGTTCCTTTTGCCGCTGGATCGCCTCAGCAGGGTGTTGCCGGTCCCGGGCAGCTTTTGGATGAACTTCTTTTCAACGTACTTTGATCGGATCCACGACTCCTTGTCTCCTCTGAGGGACAGAAATGATAGATTAGAAAGAAGAAGAAGAAAAAAAAAAAAAAAGAGATGAAGGAAATTAACATTTTTTCAATAACCTTTTCTCACACAAAACAAAACTAAGAAAGCTGACATGCGGGGCCGTTTTAAGCGGTATGTTGTTGAATTTACTTGTTCTCAGTTTGACTCCGCAACTTGCTTGTGCAGCTGTAAGAGAAGAATGGTTCACACATGTCCCTGATGTGCTCAGTGTCTTTTAATGAAGTCATTAATTCAGTCAAAAAGAGCTCTATTTAGGACTCAAAGTGCCTCGTTTCTTTACTATTTAATTACAGCACAAATGCAAGCTGTCTACCACTTAACAATGCAATGTTGTTTATCAGCTGTGTCCTCTTAGGCAGTGGTTCCCAAACTTGTTCCCATCAAGGAGCCCTACACTGACACAGATTAGACCACGGACCCATTTGGTAAAATTTTGTCCCAGGGTCTCCCATCTGATAGAATTTTTGATTTTGGAGGTTTTATTACAGAAAGTGTATGAAACCCATGACCTAAATAGTCATACGTTCTGTCATTGTGTTACTTTATGGATGGAATTATAGTAACAAAAAATAATTCCCCTTGGACGTCTGAAACCCTGTCAAGGACCCTGGGGGTCCCCGGCCCCCGCCTTTGGGAACCACAGCTCTAAGGCATTAGAATTGTCAATATGTCACCACAAAAAAAAAAAAACAGAACAAAAAAGTAATATTCCAAAAGGACGTTAAAAAACTAAACAACTAATGTAAGACCCAGACAAGACAAGACTGAAAGCTCATGGTGCAGAAAGCATGCAGCCTCACAGCTAGTTTCCGGAGGACACTGTGTGTATCATATCATCCTGCCTGCTGCGACACAACAGAGAAGAGGAAGTCAAATTCTAAAGAGAGACGTAGGTCGCTGATAGAATCATCTGTAAACCAAAGATCTTTGCAGGTGGTACATTTTCAAAGCTCAGCCACCGAAACCACTCAACACACGTACTCAGTATATATACAGTAAGCCTTTTTCAGAGTTGTGGAGAGCTGGAGCAAATCCACTCACACTCAGAGGTGTCAACGTACAAATAGAATTTAAAGGCAGAATTAAACCGTTATGTTATGCCACGAATGTGACAGCAGGAGGAGATGAAGAGTGTGTTTCTCTTTACTTCTGCTGATCTCTGAGTGTTTTTGCAGCTTCACTAACAGCCACGTTAGAACAGCAGCTTGATAAATGAAAATCTTTATCATTGGGAAATAAGTCCAACAGGTTTGTAGTACACGTGTGTACTGTCGTCTCTTTATAGAGCAAACAGGCAAAAGAGTAAAATCAGTTGAATATTAAATGAATTAACACAATACATAATTCAATAAAATAAACACAACAAACCAAACAAAAGAGAGACTCATTTTTGTCTTTTGCTTTCACATCAGAATGGATTTCTTTTCCTTTTAGCAGATTAGGTTTTCCATCAGCAAGATTTTCCAGCGGTATGGCTGAAATGTGGTGTGGCCTAATTCATTTCACATTAACATAAAGTAGACACACACACACACCATCACGGGTATTCCACATGTGGTTTACCATCTATGGCAGATCAGCTCTAAGATCGAAGACCTCATACCTACTACGTCAACTGCTCTTTCGGCAGTGTGATCACAATGTGCACTGCTTTCACAAACGCTAAACAAAATCCTTTTCAGCAAAGCATGACGACCTACTGCCAACATTATTTCAATAAACCAAGATGTCTAGTACGGAGGTTGTATTTGGCCACCAAAAGTTGAGATGGATGCTGTGACATAGGTCGCTGAAACACAAAAGGTGTTGGATTGAAACCCTTGCAATCAGCATAGTGAGATAATATTAAAATGTGGGTCACATCTTCATTTAAAAAGGTATTTTTGGGAATATATGGCTCACGAAAACAGAGTAAATAGAAAATATATAACTATATAACATTTTGTGCATTTTCTTTCTTTTTTCATTCCGTTTTTAATTTACATATAAATCAGGGTTGTTCCTCATAACTTAAAGGGGTACTACAACAATTTGGTAATGCACTTCCACAAAGTTAGAAAACTTATGTGAGACACATTAAAATAAGACCGGTCATAGACGAAGCAGCAGAGGCTGACATATCCTGACTTTTATTCTCTATTATGGGTCATGCTCTAGAAATGATGCGTCCTACATTTCCCATAATGCAACCAAAAGCATCTTTTTGTTAGACCCTCTTTTCCTTTTAAATGTCTACATCTTTCTAACATCATGGCCTAGTTTCTAAAGTAGACTTTTTGCTGAAAATATGAAATCAAAAGCCAAAGCCAAGATACCCCCGATAACGTCACCAGGGTCATTGTCATGATGAGTAAACTGAGCTGCATGTGTAAAATCAGTGGAATGTTCCCTTCCCCTTCCCTTCAGATGTCTGTGCGTTGGTTAGTTTGTACCTGGGACTGGAGGGGTGGGGCTTCTTGATGGTGATCTCATCAATCCGGGCCTCGTAGATCCTGTTGATTACTGTGTTTCCTAATTCACACATCAACTGAAGAAAGCAGTATATTATATTTTAGAGTTTGTTGCTCTTTCTGGAGAGGTTAGTTAAAGTGAACGATTACATAACTCATTGCATAATCATTATACTCAGTGGAATGTCTTGTTAGCACAGAAAATGCAATAATGAGGTTGTGCAGCTGCTGCAGTTAAAACGTTAAATTACCTTAATGAGCTCTGGCTCCCAGGAGTCGAGAGTGAGCGAGCGTACTTTGGAGAAATGGACTCCCAGGCTCCTGTTGGAGGAGGAAACCATTACAGCTAAGGTTTCAAGCCAAGCGTGTGTGTGTGTGTGTGTGTGTGTGTGTGTGTGTGTGTGTGTGTGTGTGTGTGTGTGTGTGTGTGTGTGTGTGTACCTGTGTATTCCTGAGCATGTGATGCAAAGCGTGATGCCCAGGTTGATGGAGGCCCAATCAGGACCGGGCTCCCCGCAGTCGCAGCACTGCTTGTTCCCTGGGATCGCCCCGACCTCCTCCAGGGCCTTGCAGCCCTTGTTCTCCTGATCCACTCCTCCCCCTCCTCCCAAACTGCTCGCCGACACCGAGCTGAGGCGCTGTCTCTGATAACACACACACGCAAGAATGAGGAGAGGCACAAAGGCACATAACTTCCTCTGTATCCCCTCAGATTAAACTCCAACTGAAAAATGCACTTATAGAGGATGGTGCATTTTGTGTGTGTGTGTGTGTGTGTGTGTGTGTGTGTGTGTGTGTGTGTGTGTGTGTGTGTGTGTGTGTGTGTGTGTGTGTGTGTGTGTGTTCTCACTGGGCTGTGTGGGTCCTCTCTGTGCTCCTGAAAGGCTGAGGCGATGCTGTTTTGGACGGCACTTATCCACGCCTGCTGCTGCCTTTCTGAGTCTGCCTGTAACAAACAACACCTACACACACACACACACACACACACACACACGAGATATTGATGTAGACAAATTCTTTCCCCCCCCCCTTTCGCTCTTTTGCAGGACGCTCTAATCCACACACTTAACACTGATGAAAAGTCATCGCCATCGCTTAAATACACGTATGCATGAATGCACAAACATTTTCGCCCACACTCACTTTGACGGGGAGACCACTTCAAAGCAGAATCGTCTCTCATTTTCACTGCTGGGCTTGACTGTGCAAAGACGCAAGTCCTCCACCACGACTGTAGGCTGGTCCTGGGAGAGACGCAGAGCGGAAAAACATGCAGGTCACACTGTGCATGTACATTTGTGTTTATTCAAGCCTTTTTTTTAAAAGCACGTTAAAAAATAGTGACACTGAAGACATCTAAAATATACCTTAAATTTCTTCTGATACACCAGCTGATTTTTTTGAATCGAGAACCAACGTCTGGATAGGAACGAGAACATGAAAAGGTCATAATGTCAAGAAGCCTTCAGAATCATTGTTGAACCAGCAAAGAAACAAGAGACACATAGTGGACACACAGCGCACAGTTCAGGAACTATTCTCTAACACTGTGGACATTTGAGTCCTTTTAGTGAGACGTATGGAGGGAGAAAAGCACAAAGACAGTGCAGCTGCTCTATGCGAGACATTTCCTGGGCGAATTTGTACCTGCTCCAGGTCTTGAAAGCGTTGCTAGCTCTCTTATAAAGGTATCCCTCCATGGCGATTCCATTGGCTGCATCAGCATTGAAATCCATGATGGAGTCATCATAGGACACGTCCTGGAAATATTTGAGAAAAACAAATCACTTAATTTTTTCAGTTTTTTTTTTTTTTTTTTTATTATTGTGGTCTAATAGATTTATATATGTAAAAGTGTTTTTGTAAATGTATTACCTTTTTCTTAATTGCAGCATGTCTTTGCTCCATGTCCCTCTTCTCCCGGGCAGAGTTTAGGACAAACTGAGTGTGCTATTAAAACAGAAGTAGACACAGAGAGGTCATACTACAGACACAGATATTGTTTTTTAAATTATGTACATTATTCCACTCATAATAACTCCCCATCAGGAGCTTAAAAAAACCTTGTATGTATAATCTATTAAACTTTCTGATACATTTACTGAGATTTTGACTCTGATTTCTGTACATATGTTTCTCTCTTTTCTACTCATGCCTATTTAGTTGTGTTTTTTTCTATCTATTCACTGTCTTCAAGGACAACTTTCCCCTTTTTTCCTCTCCAACATCTTTGCCTGGCGTTGAGAAAGATAGAAACGGAAAGACATTAACAAGTTCACGGTATGTTATCAATCCTGCAGTCTTTGCTCTTCAGGAAATAGGAATTCGGAAGTGTTGAACCTCTTCCTACATCCTGTGTCAAATTGAAAAAAAAACAACACTGGTGGAGTCTTCAGTGTTTTATTCCTGTGTGTGTCTCTCTCGCTCTAATCTGCTTATTCGTATCATTTCCTGTTGAAATAGGAAGAGCTTTGTTGCAGCTGGATTCGGCCAGTGAACGTTTGTCAAATGTATTTCCTGTTTGAAATTCTTTTCATTTCGCAAAAACACTCAACAATAATACTGCTAATGTCCAAGGTTGACGAAGCAAAACGTTTTTCCAGTTTTGGACAAAGATCAGGAACTAATTTTCTCACACACACACACACACACACACACACACACACACACACACACACGTTTGTGGCACTATCTTTGAAGGGACCCGTCATTGACATAATACATTCCCTAGCCCCTTACCCTAACCTTAACCATCACAACTAAATGCCTAACCTTAACCCTTACCCTCACCCTAACCATAACCTAATTCTATCCCTAATCCTACAACCAAGTATTAACCCTCTAAGCTTGTGGGGTCCAGCATTTTGGCCCACAAAGCTGTCGGGACCCCACAAGTATACTGGACTCCCGGTTTTTGGACCCCACAAATATGGTTACTTACACACACACACACACACACACACAAACACACACACACACGCAACACACTTCCTGTTGTTGCTTACTTTTTCCTGTCACGATGAAACAGTGATGTCATATGTGACTCATCGGCCTGGCTCCTTAGAAAGATGCCAAAAACTCGTCTTATGCAACTCATTATTAAAAAAGGTACCGTGTAGTTTCAGTTGCCATTCAACATGTCTTACCAATATCTCATATATCTTTAAGCTGAAATGTAACATTTTGAATCCATTTAATGCCTCATAAATATTTGCAAAGTCTTTTTGAATGTTTGAAACTTACATTGTAAATATCATTGTGTGGTCAACTTCTCTTTAACCGGCACGCTCTCCAATTATTTGTCATTTGAACACTTTTTAATCTTTTCATTTCTTAATAAAAAGGCAAAATTTAGAGAAACAAATAAAAAGTGTGTAGCAAAACTCTGCTTTTTCTACCTTCCAGTCCCAGAAACATGCATTATATTACCTCTGCATCCTTGTACTGTATAATGCTGAGCAGAAGACACAAACAATCCAGAGACCTGCTCATTAAGACATTGCTCTCCAGTAATCAAACCTCCACAGGGTATGAGGAATATTATATGCTCAAAAGCTCCAGAACGGCTTCTAAAGGGATCTTGTGGTGACATTGCTTTACCCAATGCTGTTCTAAAAGTCAAGACTGAACTTTTAACCTCAACTTTTAGGTCGGCATGGACGAGAATTATTTAAAAAGGCCTACCAGCACTTCTAAAGTGTAATAATTAATAATGGATATGTTTTTAAACTTTAAAGTGGGCTAAGTCGGCTGTTCCCCCCTGCTTCAAGGCTTTTTGCTAAGCTAAGCTAATCACCTGCTGGGCGAAAGCCCGGCTGCTTGCAACACCTTTAGGCTGCTATATTCACTAAATTCTGCTCAATACACTGACAATTTTCCTTTTCTTAGACTCTTACTAAGCACTCCACACAAGACTCCTCTTCCTGCCCAGCTGTTATTTATTTAGTTAATATTCATACAGAACCAGTTCTGTCATCGAAAGCCATGTCAGCACCTCACATGATTGCTACAAGATGCAACTGCAACAAAGGAAATGTAACCAATCAGGCTTTTGAAAAATATTACCTCTTCATTCAGTTTCTGTCGATATTCCTCCAGTTCTGAGAAAGACTGGTGGCCATGTTGGAAGAGCTGAGCCTGGGCCTCCATCAGTGACAACATCTGACAGGAACGCATGTGAGAGTATTTACAAAAATTCTTACATACATGCGTTTTTAAAGATGTAGACACCATGTATTTACAAAAGCAACGAAAACAAACTTAAAATAGGTCAACGTGAACTCACTGCCATCAGAATGTCTGTCTTCTTCTTGGCTTCAATGACATTAATCTGAAACAAAATGAAGCAGCGGTTTGAGACATTGTTCATGTTTCCATGACCAAAGACTCATCGGCCAGTTAAACTTCTGGGAGCCACAACCACAAGTCTGGAGAGAAGCACAGAGGCAAACCTGTTATCATTCAAAACAGGAAAAGCACAACTATAATTAGACGGGCTGTTGTGTGTCCTATCCAGGCTGGTTTTGGTAGCTGAATGCACTTACAGCATGTGACTGCTTTGGCAGATTAGGACATTTGTTTTCTCACCTAATGTAGTTAAAGTTGAAGTGGACCCTGTATTAGCCTGTTTTTACTGTATACACACACACAAGCAGGGTTTTTCCTGGCTCAGAATGGGCCTTTGGTGTGTGTGTGTGTGTGTGTGTGTGTGTGTGTGGGGACTACGCACGGCAGGAAGCATGATCAGTCCGCGTACAGTAAGTTACTTTATTTGACAGAAGTCTATGCATTTACCTGTTATTTCTGACAATTTGATAAACAAAAATGTATATTATGCTTGAGTAAATAAAACTCCAATCAACAAAACTGGTTAAATTATTATTAAAGGTGTGTATGTAAATGTATATTAAAAAGGTGCTCTAAGCGACGTTGGGTGATGACGTTCGAAGTATTTTCAAACGCTCGCCCCTCCCTCCCTCCTCCTCATCATCCCGTCCCCTCCCCCTCCCTTCCGCGCACTAACCTCCCAACCCCCACCCCCAAATCCTTCTTGTCGGTTATTGGCTGGAACACTGTTTGTTATGTTTGGTGGTGCAGGTTGGCGCAGTTTGTTTTGGTTGCAGTTTGTGGAGCCTGGGCTGTCTACAGAGACCGCGTTTTTTTTTTACAGTGTGTTCAGGGGACAGGCAGTTAGCGGACAGTGGGGAGATGTTTGCTGTATGTGACAAAAAATGTTGTAGCCTAAAAAAACGTGTGACATCGCTTAGAGCACCTTTAACATTTAAATAAATCACCGGGAGAGTCCGGTACAGCCTGACCCTGGAGATAAAACTGAGATTAGCTCTCATATTCAAGTTTATGTTCTGCTCGTTTAACGGTTGTTTAGTAAATTGCTCTTAAACACATTTAATTAAAGAGGATTGGAAGTGCAGTGCATGCAGGCACACAGGTCACACAGGCATACACTGATAACAGCAATCAATAGTCAGTCAATAAAATATACAGAATATATAAAAAGAAGCAAATTGAAAAAATAAAATATACAAATGAAAACAACAGTAGATCAAGCCAAAAATAAAAGTACAGATAAGTGAAATATATGATTAAGACTAATGCCAAATATATACAGTAGAGCTAAATAAAGTGCAGTTCCTGGTAAGATACAGTGTGACAGTGAGTCTAAAGCACACTCTTTTATTCCTGTCGCCCAACATAAAGTGAAAAAGTAGTCAGTATTTTTACTTCGTCCAGCATTCTTTCTCACCTCCAGGACGTAATCCAGGGCCTCAGACCGAAAGGTCTTGCGTGCGTTTAGCAGAGCATTGCTTGCCTCCTCCACTTCGTGTTGTTTCCCCCGTGGGGCCTGAGCGTTCCTCACCAGCGCCCCCTCCAGGCATTCACTGCCACGCTCAAACCCCCTGCGCACGTCCTTGAACCGACGCACATCCCTGGGAGACGGGGAGGGAAGGAAAGAAGAAAGTTCTGTAAGTACTTAACCTTTTATTTGACAAAATACGTTTGTGACATTAAGGCTGTTGAAGAAACTACAGACTATACAGCTATTGTCTTGGGGATCCAACACATCATTTGGGGTTTTGCGTAACAGAGTTTAAAGGGTGACACTGGAAGGTGTGAGCACAGAGGGCTAAACCAAATTTAAAATATGTCACTGGCTAAAATTCCAGCTCATCACTATTATCACATGCTATGAGTCATCCTCTCTCATCTAATGCAACGGATCGACCTCACTAATAAGAGCAAACTGCAAGACAAAGTACGAGGAGAAGTCTAATGAAGGATCATAATCCTCTAATTTTTTTTTAACGCGTGTGCTCATGGTTGTCAGACTTGCAGGGGGAGTGACTCAGTCTGAAGAAGGTGGCATCTACAAGATTAGATGGAGAGAGAAAAAAGCAGCTCACTCACTCTTTGACAAAGTTCTGCAGCTTCGTCTTGACTGACTTCTGTGTGGTTTCAATCACTTCCTAAAAAGAAGGAAAAGGAGACAGAGACAAAAATCTATCGCAGTGAGCACAGATAACTGTCAAATGTGTTCAACAGTGTGCTGCAGCCTTGGCCCAGAGACAGACAGAAAAACAGACAGACAGCCCAACAGACAGACAGACACACACAAAGACAGGCAGACAAACAGACAGACACACACACACACACACAGCCAAACAGACAGATAGACTCACCCCCTGTGCCTCCAAGACAATAGACAGCTTTTTGGAAAACTTGTCCAAACACTCCTGCAGGAAAGACATCATAATTTAGACTCTCATCAAATCTCAGCAGCACTGTCATGTTTCTTATCTAAAACAACTATTTGTGTTTCGTAGTCGGAGTGCAGATTTTGTCTCATTTAAACTTATGTTGTGTGGAGAGAAAAAAGTAATGCAAATGTGCCAAAAGTATTCAGACAGTTGAATGATTTAAATAAAACTAGTACCATCCAGTTAGAGCCTCTAGTAGGTGGACCACTCTACCATATGAATCAAGAAACTACACCACCTTCCATAACTCCACACACAGTCTCAATGCCTGGCTCTTGAAAAGTCAGGCTCGATGGTGTTTTTTGCCTCCAACGGCGCCTTCCGGGTAGCTAACCCTAACCTTAACCCTAAACATAACCATTGCCGCGCTGCCTGGAAGGAGACGTTGGGGGCAAAAAACACCGAAGACCGAAAGTCAGACTTGTGAACAGTTTTAATCTCCTGGTCATTTTATATTATCGTTGTCATCACTGCTGACCTGCTGCTAACATGTTTGATGTTTGATGTCTTGCACGGTGTCAAGTATAGCCCGCTCTGCATTCCTTGGGTACATATGAAAGATTAACTTGTATTTTAACTATTTTACCATCTTATTAACCTGTACTGCAACTTTTAGTGCTATATTAACACCACCCTCGTGAGTGATGTAGCCTATTTCATCCTTTTATTACTGCTTGTTACTGCTTTGCATGGTTGAGCGGTGCAAGGAGATGACTCGGGTCTGTGTTGCTTGGCTGTGTTTTGACGCTTGCATGGCTTCCTGTACTGAATGTGGATACTGTTGATGTGTAACTGTGCTAATGTCTTGCTGCTTCCTGTAGCTCTGCATGGCTTATTGAGAAAGCGTATTGGTTGCTCTAGCTGTCTTTATGGTGTCTTGTTGACTTCTGTCTGTATAGTTTAACCTGTACTAATGTCTTGCTGTTTCCTGTTGCTCTGGTCTAAAATCATCTGGCCAAAGGACCACAGTTGAAAATTAACACTGGCACATTTACAGAAATGTTAATTCATGTGTGTTGTCCTTTATTTAAGAAAAAAAAGATGTACTTAAAAGTCATAAACCACCACTTTCTTTGAGTAAATGTGACATAATCTGAGAGGGAAGATGGCATGAGACAGAACATGAGTGGTATGCCTCTGTGATCCTTTTACCTCCATTGTCTTGTCCCCGGAGCAGTGCTGTCCCAGATCCCGGAGGCCGTTGACGAAGCTCTTGCTGGTCTGGCAGTAGACTCGGCCTGCCTCCAGCATGGCCTGGCATTGTTTCACAAGCTGGATGATACAAACATGCAACACCACAGTTAATGTATCCTGTGTACTTAAACAAGAGACACTTAAGGTGACTAACTGCCGGTCATAATCAGTATGAATAATTAAACATAATGAGTTATTCCAGGAGTCTACGCATTAAAGCAATGAAACAGCAAGAGTTAGATGTTATTCATGTAGAGTGTAATCACTGTGCATGCTGGATATAACCTCCAGCTTTTGTTAAATAATGTCTGGAGTTCATTAAACTGCATTAGAGGCAGACCGTTTGAGGATTTACAGGCTGGATTTTTATTTTAAATGCGGGGTTTTATAAATATATATTTAATAAATCTGATAACAATATATCACCAATATTTAAGTTTTTTTTAAGTTGAAACAAAGACACGTACTGAGTCAAGATATTTCACAGATTTACAAATAATGACAGTAATTGTACATAGTATACATTTAAAATGATCTAAAGTAATTTAATACATTTGTACTGGAGACTAAAGATGCAATATTTCATGTTTTGCACACTCATAAGTGGAACCAGCTGTAAACACAACATCAACATATGCCTGGTAGTTATGGCTAACATGTAGGCTAAGCTAACAGTTTCCAGTTAACACATCTAGCAAACATGGAACATCATTACCATTGGTTTGAAGTCATGTGTCTGGCCACCTGTTAAATGTAAGACCAATATCCACTCTTCTTTTAACTCTGTTTGGGTCTTTGTACCATAACAGTAATGTTGTGGACTGTAAGCCAAAAACAATTAACTGAAATTATAACTGTAAAGAAAAACAAATACCCCAAAAGTATGTTAAACCTAAGCAGAAGAACAGAAAATGTTAAGGCCAACAGCCATGGTCCACCCACACAGGTGTTGTTGTGCCTGATTAAACCTCTTCGCAGGCATGACACGCCCTACTCTGCCTCTGATTGGCAAGTACTCATTGCCTTCGTTGGTTGGATTGGTTAGGTTTAGGCAAGAGGCGTGACATTGGCTAGGGATAGGGTAAGAATGCCAGGGTAAGCCAATTAGAGGCCGAGTAGAACGGGTCATGCCTTTGTCATCCTAGGAAAAGAAATATCCCTTTCAGGATCGTGTTAGCGTGACACAGATTGCGCTTAAGGTGACTGTGCACTTTTAAAAGAGGAATTAACTCATCCTTTCTGTTGCAAATCACAAGTTGTATTACAACACTTACTCGATTCAATACATAGGCTACAAGGGTTTGGTAGCTTCAGCCTAACCTGCTCTGGTATGAGCAGTAGTCGCTAATGTTAGCAAACTCCAGAGAGATGTTTACTGTGTAACTGACATTTCTGAGACTTTTGCTAACTTTATAGCTATTTTCTTCTGCTACTGTCAACACCACATTTTAACATTTACCATTATCTTGTAATTGCCACTTGTGGCCACAGAGGTCGCTCTTTAGCAAACGTTAGCAAACATAGGCTCCTCTTGACATCTCCCTTCAGTTAGCTTTGCTGCACCTATTAGTGATGGACAACCTACACCTTTATAGTTTTCATTGAGTTTGATGACCTTGTTATTCACAGCCCAGTGTCTGAATGTGAATGAGCTTTTAATATACTAGTGTTTCTTTAATCTTATCCAACATTTACACTGATACTGATAGATCTGATTAGCCACTGTGGGCCAATAGGTCTTTAACAATATATTTTGACACGTCACAGCAGGAAAGTAGTTGAGTGTACTTTATTGGAGTATTTACTTTTTATGCTATTTTATACTTCTATAGTTACTTATTACTTTGCAAATTAAGATTTTACATACAAAACATATGGTCAGCTTATAAAAGATGATACCTGTAATAATACAGTATTTTCTCTTTTGATACTTCAAGTGCATTTTGCTGATAAAACATTTTGAATGTAGGGCCTTTACTTTGCATTGTGATAATACCTTTACCGACCACTTCTTCCACCAGGGTCTAAAAGGTAGTGGACGGTTGGAATTTTGGTTTACACGCCCCTCGGTTGTAATACAATTTAATTTCTGGCAATAAGCCAAACTTTTATCTGTCTGCAGATCAGACATGTAACAGCATGATACCATGTAGCATGGTGACAGAACAGGAAAATAAACAGGATCACTTTGTTAATCTAATCTCACAACATAAATTAATGAAAAGTAATTCAATTCATTTACATTTGAAAATGTATCTTTCTTTCTTTTTGACAGAGGTCAGGGCTCAGCTACAGAGCAGCAACACTGGAGCTGGTAAAGCCTCAGTTATTTCTGCTCAAGCCCACTTGCACAGAGCAGATAAAAGCTGCCTGAGTTGGAACCCAGTTACTGTCGTCCATGTCCCTGCTGCCACACATAAATCACTCACTGTATGATGCACTGCAGAGAGTTCAGTTTTATCTAGGAATAGTATATTTCCATGCTATTTTGTTTTTTTGATCAAGGAACAGAAACCCTCTCTATCAGATGAATAGATCTGAAACTGTAAACTGTAGGAGAACAAACACGTAATGGGGAATATGTTATCGTATCGAAGCAGAACAAACTGTAGTTCTCTCTGTCGTAGGACAATACGATGGGGAAGCAGCACCTGCAGCTACTTCCTGCTCACTGTCAGGTGAAAAATACCTCAACTACCGCCGCCCACCTCTCACTTCACTGCCTCTTCACAGCAACTGATACCTGTATGTGTCTGTGTGTGTGTATGTGTGTATGTTGTGGGGGGAATATTTCTGAATTTTTGACTCACTATGACATTATGAAAGTGTGTGTAGGTGCATCATGTGTCTCACCTTTTCTAATCGTGTCTCGAGTTCACACACATCGTTTTGTACCACTTCGATTTCAGCTCTGAAACAGACACACAATCACACAAAGTCACTCACAAGAGCTGGGGGTCAAAGGTCACTATACATTTACTCACAGTAACACATGAACCCCAGTGGGCTGACATTCCTGTTGTTTTTTTTATGGAGAGAAATCTGGGCCAAACATTTTCTCAATTTTACAAAGGTTAAAGTCAAGTGAAAGGTTTAAGGTGCTAAAATTATTAGTTGATAAATTGATGAATCAACAGAAATTGGATTATGTATTTCTTTAAGTCGTTTGACCATGATTTCCCCTCAAGCCTTCAAATACAAAAAAACTGTGTATTTTGTTGTTTTAATGCTTTAATGAAGCTACAGCATGACTGCATCTTTACATGAAATGGAATATTTCCTGTGCATCTTTTTTATACTCACTTCACTGTAATGTAGCATGCCACTATTGGTATTTTTAGAAACCTAAGGGCTTAAGCATTATTTCAAAATAAAATTTCTGTGGGTTTGAACAGAGCTTAGATCGTGGAAATGTTGTGTAGGCCAGCAGAATTGGCTCTCTTGCAAGTATTCAGACTGTAAAAAAAGCAAATATCCAGTATGCTTGTTGCTCAGTAATGGATTATTTCCCTTACATTTTTGAGTACAAGAGCTGGCCTTCTCAAACATCTCTCTCACACACGCACAAAAGTGCCTCAGATGTCCTGTGCATGGCTAGTTTGTGGGTTTTTGGCATTAACAGTCAGTATCTCGTTCTGCCTCTTGTCTCTTCTCACACCAACAGCCTAACCATGTGGTTTCCGCTGCCTTCCACCAACAGTACACAGAGACAGACAGAG